>NW_025931090.1:0-6261 GCF_000764305.2 Hyalella azteca
GCTTCTTGAAGACTAAGCTGGCACCCATGTCGAAAACAACTTCTGTGATGACGTCGACTAAAGGACGTTGTTCTACGGCTGGATTGTAACTGCTGCGGTTTACGAAAGTTTTCGCTACTTTGATGGCTGCATCGCGCAGTACATAAACGTTTTGTGTAGCGTTTATTTTTTCGGGTCTAGCGGCGAGTGCGACGTCGACGAATTACCTGGCGTGACGGACAATATTTATCAACCTTATTAATAAACAAAATCCTCATAATTAGTTATGTGCTATTCTTTACTTATTCACGACTATATATAATAAGACCAGCTTCATCAATTACTAATCTTTCCGATCGTATTTATTTAGTAACTTAGGGTTTACGCCAACAGTACATTATGCAAATGCAAGCGGTTTGTACCTAACAAATAGTCTGTAATTAGTTTGTGCTGCCAAATAAATGGCACTTCTAATTGATGATTTGTAACAGAATTCGAATTTTTCTCCTTATTTTGGGAGAAGAATGAAGGGTGCTGTAGTAAGGCGTTTTACTTAGAGAAAAGAATTGGTGTATGGAATATAGGTCTGAAATTCGTTAAAGTTAACCCTTGACTTTTTCGCTGTTCCCTCCAGATCGTAGAGCACATGGCACAGGATTGTGGTGGCGGGGTAACATATTTAAACCAGCAGAGAACATATCCGTCATCTAGACCTTAATACATTGAAACGCGTGAATTATTTCACAGTTCAGCGGGTCGGTAAAATTTCAGGTAAATTCGAATGTATTTTAATGCACAGTTGCTGCCTGGTTAAAGATTTGCATGAGATTGAAGTTAGTGAGAAATTTTATTCATACATAACGGCCGCTGTAAGTCTATTTGAACTTTTAATATAGATGTCATATTATTGTCTATAAAATATAACAAAAGTCAGAAAATTTTCAGGTAAGTTCAAACGTATTTCAATACACAGTTGCTACTTTAGTAAATATTCGCGTATGATTTAATTAAGTGAGCAGTCCCTTGCTTACATCACAGTCGCTGTAAGTCAATTTTAACTTTCTATTTAGATGTCTTTTTATTATCAATAAAAATTACCAAATGACGCTCAATTCGCATTTTTAGGCATATTTTAGATGTGCAAGTTTTCTGCTCTATGCAGTAGCCACTGAAGGTTCATAGTGCGATTTCTACTGAAGAGGTTCAGCGACGGTTGATATGATTAGGTAAATAGTTTAGTTGTGCTTCGAATCTGGAGAAAGTCATTCATGCTCAGTTGAGGCAGTACCACCCCCAACTTCACGCACATAGAGTACGGTGCGAAAAACTTGAAAAGTAATAGAAAAAAATTTGCAGCCTAAATTACCCCTTTGGATAATAGGCCTAAGTGTTGTAACGTAAACTGAAAAAATGATAATAATCATAATGAAGAAGTAATGCAGAGGAGGTGTGAATTCCATTGAATGTGATTAAAATTACAGTTAATTACGCCTCTCGTATATAAATAATAATTACGCATATATTATATAAAATATTATTTGATCAGGTTTAATTCTTCTCATTACCAAAGATGAAACTTCTCGCACTCCATTGTCTCAATAAGTCAAAGTAAAGCGAATCAAAGCCATCATCATGTACTCAAAGCGGTTCTCAATCAGAGACTTGAGGCTCTGATTGAGAGCCGCGAGGCTTCGAACAGGCTCGGCTCTTCCCTATGAATTTCTTTCTCAAATTAGGCTGGACTTTACTTCAATCGTAAATGAGATGGCAAAATGACTTTTTTCTATGCTTACCCAGCTATTTATTTACTAACGATGGACACGAACAAAAAATACGTAAACTTTATATTAAAAAAGTTAATGAAAGCAAATTTCAATAAACTTTGAATATTATTGTTCATCAAGTCTGCGACTTCTACACTCTTTTTGAGATGTCAACGGGTTGTAATTTTTATTCTCCATTGAATGGTACATTCGATATTTATTGATCAGGCTTCTTGTTGTAGATATTATCTACCAAAAAATAGTTATGATCGAGTCTGCTGATACGCGGAGGGAAAATCCCNACTGCAGACGTCTAGAGGTGGACTGCAGACGTCTAGAGGTGGACTGCAGACGTCTAGATGTGGACTGCAGACGTCTAGAGGTCGACTGCAGACGTCTAGAGGTAGACTGCAGACGTCTAGAGGTGGACTGCAGACGTCTAGAGTTGGGCTGCAGACGTCTAGGGGTGGGCTGCAGACGTCTAGAGGTGGACTGAAGACGTCTAGAGGTGGACTGCAGACGTCTAGAGGTGGACTGCAGACGTCAAGGGGTGGACTACAGACGTCTAGAGGTGGACTGCAGACATCTAGAGATGGACTGCAGTCGTCTAGAGGTGGGCTGCAGACGTCTAGAGTTGGACTGCAGTCGTCATGGGGTGGACTGCAGACGTCTAGAGGTGGACTGCAGACGTCTAGAGGTGGACTGCAGACGTCTAGAGATGGACTGCAGACGTCTAGATGTGGACTGCAGACGTCAAGGGGTGGACTACGTCTAGAGGTGGACTGCAGACGTCTAGAGGTGGACTGCAGACGTCTAGAGGTGGACTGGTGGTGGCGGGACAGTTTTGTCATCTAAATGATCATCTGAATAAGTGTCTGTCACTAGAATGCTTGTCTGTAAGGCACAAGGCTCAGCTAACAAATATGGCCGCTCACGCTCTACAATGCACAGGAGTTTAAAGGTGTTTACTGCAATTGTTTTTCAATAGTACATTAATCAATTACATCAAATTTAATTTTTACAAATAGTTCCAGGAAATTCAGCATAATTTTTATAATATATATAATTTTTTACCTTTTTTTATTTTTAAATTTATTCAACGCGAAATATAATAATAATAATAATAATATAATTATAAAATAATAGTAATTTCAAGTTTTTACTCCACTAAATTATATAGAAATTATAGATTGCAACAACATACGTTGATGTGCAGTACTGGGCGCTGAATTACATTGGTTATTATTAATGCTCTGTAGTCTGTGCCACGGATGTCGGACCGTCTTTTTTTCCGGACAAATTCCGCGATTTTTTTTTTTCATTTGCGTTGGCTGGCCTAAAGTACTGGTGGAGGTACTTCCTAATTAAATTTGCTTGAGATTCTTCCTAATTCAAAAGAAGTAATTAAATTATTTCGCCGGAACCTAGAAAAATACCAGTATATATTGATTTAATGGCTTTTTTTACCTTTTTTGTTCGCGGACTGACCGTTTTTTAAAACATCTGGCAACCCTTGTCATTGCTGCATTGGAATAATTTGCGAACAGTAAACGGCTTTAAATGCCTTCTTGTGTCTAAATTGCAAATGAAGTCACGGTGCAAGAATATTCGAAGTTGAACGGAAAATTGTTCAATGTAACTAACGCAGTGAGAGGGTCCGCGGTATTCAACAAATAAATTTGTTTGGCTTCGAAACGCCTTCATTTTCTTTCGTGCTCAGTTACTGCTTTTGATAGAACAAACGCTCAACTGATAGATATGCAAGAAATAATGCTGTAATAGAATAGTTCCTATTGACTGAAAAAGTGAATACTTGTATTGAGTAATGACGTGTAAGATGAAAGTATACTTCAGAGTTATATGTATTAGGAATAAATTTGTTTGCTTGTAGGAATAAATAATCCTGTTATATCGGCCAGCATTCCAGGGCTACGAGTATTAATTCCACGATCAGTAATAATACTTATTATTCACAACTTACAGTATTTATATACAGTAAAACTGCAATAAATAATATTAGCCCGCCTCCATAAATGCTGATCGCAATCTCTGTAATATTCAATTATCTGCCGATCATTAAATCAATAATATTTCAGGTTCGGTTTAATGAACTGACGAATCTACAAGGGCCAAACCTAATGTGCTGTTAATGTAAAAGATTGTAATTGGAAAGTGTAATGTAAACAATTGTTATGTATGCATACGTCAGGCAGTTCCGCTGGATCTCACTGTGATTGCGATTGCATCTTTTTGTTAGGGATATTTCCCGACCTGATTAATAAACCAAATTCCTCATAATTAGATATGTACTATTTTTATGTTATTTAAGACTATATCTATATATTAAGACCAGCCTCATCAATTGCTAATATTTTCGATCGTATTTATGTAGTAGCTTGGGGCTTTACGCTGTCAGTTAAAGCAGCTCGTACCTAACAAATAGTCTATAATTAGTTTGTGCCGCTAAATAAATGACAATTCTAATTGATGATTTGTAACAGAATTCGAATTTTTCTCTTAATTTTGGAAGAAGGATTGAGGGTGCTGCAGTTAGGCGCTTCACTTGGAGAAAGGAATTGGTTTATGCATTATAAGGTCTGAAATTCATTAAAGTTAACCCTTGTATTTTCGAATTTTCCTTCCGATCATAGAGCACATAGCTAAGGATTGCGGTGGCGGGGTAACATATTTAAACCAACAGGCAACATACCTGCCATCTAGACCTTAATATAATGAAGCGCGTGAATTATTTCACAGTTCAGCGGCTCGGGAAAATTTCAGATAAATTTGAACGTATTTTAATACACAGTTGCTGCCTTTTTAAAAATTTGATAAAGATTAAAAAAAAAATAATTGAAGTTAGTGAGAAATTCCATTCATACATAACGGTCGCTGTAAGTCAATTTGAACTTTTAATATAGATGTCTTATTATTATCTATAAAATAGAACAAATGAAGCACATTACTCATTTTTAGGCATATTTTCGATGCTAAAGTTTTTTACTCTCATGTGGAGCTTCTGAACGGTCATAGTGCGTTTACTGCATGAAAGGTTCAGCGACAGTCGACTAAATGATAAAAATAGGTTGGTTAGGCTTCAAATCTGGGAAAAGTCGTTTCTGCTCAGTAGTGGCGGTACCACCACCACTCCTTCCATGCCAGTTGTGATTTAAGTATATACGTAATATGATAATTTAAATTTTTGGCGCCCTAAGTTACCCTATTGGTAAAAGGGCTTATTGATAGTGTGCCGCCGTAGAAGTGAAGTAGTGCATTATGAGTGAGTTGTAGAGAAGAGTTGTTATCTTCACTGAGGGTGAGATTATAATGACATTGAATTACGCTTCACATATACTAATAATAATCACGCATATAGGATATAAAAATATTATGCGCACAACCTGGTAGCCATGTTACATAAATATTAGGTAATTAATTAATTCGTGCAGACTTGCAATGGAGCTGTAACTGCAGATAAGAGATCGAACTTACGACTCGTGAGATCGAATAATGAATTCAGAGAAGTTCATTCATAAATCAGAATAGTCAATGCTATTAAGACCGTTCAATATTGTTATCCATTTGATACGGTAGTTCATTGTATGGTCAAGACGAGAGATCGAATGAAAGAATGATTGTAGTAGAAAATAAAATATGAAGGTTGTTTATGAATGATTCTTCCAATAGAGAACATTCGTTCCAATAGAGAACGACTGTCTCATGTCTCAGCGAAGACGACGAAGTTCCGTTAATTTTCCCGGACAATAACGAGACTTCGGGTCGAATGGACGACAGCTGTAGCTTCGACAGCTTGTGAGCTGCACAACGGCTGTAACGGGACAGCTTATAGCTGTAAATATCGGAGCGTACAGCTGCAGTATATATCGACTGACCAAAACAACCCAGTCGATCACGACGGCAGCTGTTATACGTTCTTCTCAGCTGGATCACGCCGTGAAGAAGCTGTGCAACGGAAGCTTTTATTTTTCATTGTAAAATATAACTAAAGGTCAGTACGTGTTATAGCGAGCACGAAATTCAGGCAGAGCAAGAAGGAAAAATGATGAACGAACTTTCATTTCCTTTCATGTTTGGCAGAATCTAAATGTGCTACCAAAATGTAGGCAGAAAACAAAGCAATAAAGCAAAGCGGGAATAACGATTGAGTTTTTAACACTCGAGCCGAAGCTACGAATTGCTTGGTCGCTTGCCTGCTTTAGGATGCCTTCCCCTTCCACTGCTGCTATTTCAAAAGAGCATCTTCTTTCGGTTAAATGAGAGCAGTGAGTGGCGTTTTCGAGACCTGCAACAAGCTGTAAATATTTCTGCCATGCTGAGAATTAGCGACAAGTCTAACAGCCTAATGAACGCTGACACCGATCTGCTATACTATACATCTTTTACATCGCTCGGTGTTATAAATTCTACATTCGGTACATCACTCTAATGTTATTTTTCTTGTGCATATTTCTACTGCTAAAGTTATCTTTGTTTAGATAATACAGCCAAGGACTCATCA
>NW_025931091.1:0-675 GCF_000764305.2 Hyalella azteca
TAACATCTTTTATATACGGGGTGTTTATACAGGAGTACGATACAGAGGTATAAGCTACGACGTCAATCGTAATGTCGGAGAACTCAGCCGACGCGTTACATCGCGGAGCGCTTATCAACTATTGCGGGGGCCTTACTTAAGGTTGCTAGACCTTTAATAGGTTTCGCTTCCGCCCACAACTAAGGTCTTGATCGCGTGATCTATCACGTGTCTTCCAGATGTTGACGTATAATTATAATTTATATAACTACTTATAATTGTAATGATTATAATGAGACGCCAGATTGACGCCGGACAAATGCGCCAAACTGATGCATAAATACCGTCAACTGGTGCGTAAATAAGGTCAACTGGTGCGTAGATACGGCAGACTGGTGCGTAGATACGCCCCAAGACTGGTGCGTAACTAGTTCCAGGTATGATGTTTCCATGATGACGAGTCTGTTTGCATACGACGAAGATCTGACTGCGCTCGTCTCCTGCAGGAGTGGTCACGGTCCTGGAGCCTCTTGACTACGAGCGAGCGCGCGTCTACCAGTTGACAGTGCAGGCGACAGACGGCGGCAACCCGCCTCTGTCTAACCAGGCAACCGTCAACGTCACCATCACCGACGTCAACGACAACGCCCCGATATTCATCCAGAACTCCTACTCTGCCCTCGTCAGCGAGGGCGC
>NW_025931092.1:0-12038 GCF_000764305.2 Hyalella azteca
GCTCGGCTCACCTCCCAGCCGACGCCTCGACAGTCGCACTGCTCGGCTCAACTTCCAGCCGAGATCCAGACAAGCACCATGCGGTGTCTTGGCAGAGACGTCACGTCTGCAGTTGTCACGCGTAGACGTTGCTGTACATTAACGGAAAACAGTGCGTCCGAGACGTATCGTCTGTTGATGATGGCACGCAGAGAGATTGCTACTCATCAGCTGCCAACATCTTGACCAAAACGTCATCCAATAGCAGCTATCATACACCAGGCACGTTGCGCATGTGTTGCCTGTCATAGCTATTGCAATGAGGAGTAATTTTCCAGCTGCTTATATTGCTCCCTGCATCTCGTGCTCCCTACCCTGCAATTTGTCCCTCTGTAGTAACCCTACTCGTGGTGTTGCTGGAATGCCACGATTGTTGATAGAATTGCTATCGTTGCTTTGATCTTGCGCTGCTATTTGCTAGTTCTGGAGCTGCGGAGGCTCCTGCCGCGGGCTCCTTATGTCAGGCGCCTAAATGGCATCAGGTGTCAAATTCAGCAGCATGGGAACGCGAGGATAAGAAGAGACTGGCTCAACGAGTTTGCTTCATCGTTTTTGCCGACAAGGAAAGAATATCTAGAATTAGGTGGAGGGAAGCGAAGAAGAACAAAGAAGAACCCAGGATCTAAGATAGAAATAGAAATAACCAAACAAACTGAGGAGGTAATTGAATAACGAGATTAGTTACCGTAATTAATTTTACGTGTAAATGTAACGACAAAACCCGACGGCTTTCCTTTGAATACAACTTTTGCTGCGGACGCATGATGAGTGGGTGCATGACCAGTGGGTGCATGATCAGCGGGTGCATGATCTGTAGGTGCATGACCAGTGGGTGCATGATCAGTGGGTGCATGATCAGCGGGTGCATGATCAGATCAGTGGGTGCATGATCAGTGGGTGCATGATCAGTGGGTGCATGATCAGTGGGTGCATGATCAGTGGGTGCATGATCAGTAGGTGCATGGTCCTGGATTTAAACCATCCGTTTTGAGGCAACTTCAAAGGCGAAATCGAATTGCACGACATTCAGCCTATGAACTATGAAGAGAGGTCACATTTTCTCACTGTGAAACATAGTTCGCTTACTTGAGCAATGTTTCCAGTTGGAGTATATATAAGTAATCAAAAAATCTTTTTATGTCTATTAGAAGATCATAAAGACCGTAAAAAAATTTCAGGCGGATTTGAAATAATAAACAACTTCTAAGTTTTTCCCCGAAACTCGAAGCCCTCGAGGCATTCAGGAGCAGCTGCTGCATGGAAATGTTGACCCTGAGGACGTAGCAGAGGAAGTGCTCTCCTCAGGAGATCACGACGCCTTCATTACCTGAGTACAGGTGCGCTCTTCAAGCAGCCTTTACTCTGCTGAACAGAGTGAGCGCTGTAACGGCGGCCACCTCCTGTGATGAGCATCATGAGCGCCGTATAGGCGGTTGCCTCCTCTGCTGAACATCGTGAGAGTTATATAGCAGGCTGCCCTTTCTATTGAATATTTTCAGCACCGTATAGGCGGCCGCCACTTCTGCTGAAGATCGTGAGCGCCGTATAGGCGGCCGCCTCTTCTGCCGAAGATGGTGAGCGCCGTATAGGCGGCCGCCTCCTTTACTGAACATCGTGAGCGTCATTTGTGCGGCCGGCGGTCACACGACAATCACATGGTCAAGAGGCAATCAGTTAGCAGGTGGTAATTTGTGCAGAGATCTGCCCCACCGTCCACCACCGCTGAGGAAAGCCAGTCTCTGGTAGGTTCATCGTGGGAATCTGATCTGCGGTTGCCAGGAATCGGTAACATGATTCATGCTGAGTTTCCACGTTATTGCTCAATAAACCCATAAAATGAACACAATTTACACGAGTACATGCTCGAAAACGCAAACCATTTTACGTGACAGTTCCGGATCGTAACTATACATCAAGTGGGAATCGCCGATGTGTGCGCGTAACAATGCGTGGATGCAAATAACGGTAAATCGTCTTAAAACTTATTATTATGGGATAAGCTCTCTTTATGTTTGGGTGAACAATTATTTCACGTGTTGAGCATATTACCCTGTTTACCCACATGTTACACAAATTATCTTACCCAAAAGCATGAAAGACTAAAAATGTGCGGATTAGTTAGAATTTATTACATACAACGATTTAATGACATTCGTTCATGCATAAATTTTGACGGGTATGAAGAAAATACACAAATTTATATTTAATTATTATTGTAAAATATTTGAAAACATTCAAATATTCATGTATTCAAATCGATATTTGGGGTTCTTCGCAGCTCGGTATCTCAACATTTCCGTCTGTTAGAAGTGCATAAGCAGCATATCAAAAATTTCAAAAAGATAACGAACCAGAAAAATCTTAGGCGTCGCAACCTTCGGCATCATTAGCGTTATTTCCAATTTTTTGTTATGATAATTTTAACGGCACGGTTGCCATACGCATCTAATGCGTACCTATTTTATTTGGGTACGCTACGATGGAACGTATTTTGTGTAACTTTATCGCGCAAATAAAACAAATTTTAAAGCCGACTACGCAGAAGCGAATACTGAATGATCACTAGAACGACAAATAGTATAAAATTTGTTTCAGAATTAAACTTCATTCATAAAAAATTCTTCGTTACCTTTTTCTCCAAGTCGCTCACTGAATTTCCAGCGCGTTCGTGAGTTAGAGGCGCGAGACGCTAATCGCATTTAAATTACATTTCTTGAGATTTTCGTCACTGTCACAGCAGCGGGGCTCAAATGCCGATTTATGAGCATGGCCTCATATACTGGGAGCCGCGAGACGCGGGTCGACAGGTTGGTGGTGCTGGTATTTGTAAAAGGAAATGACGAACTGGAGGTGACTGATAGCGGTGCACGCCATCCACCTCACTCCAACGTCCCACTCATTCCTCTGGCTCGCACAATGAAGTGTTTTGACGTAACTTAAAATATTCAGTGGCGGATCACTTTTGTTTAATTGCTCGTTCATGTTCGAATCCACTCACTATTTATAATAGAATTTATAATCGAATTGTCGGAACAGGGATAAAACAAATCAATTAAATCGTATCACATAAAAGAAGAAACGTAACCGACCGCAAAAAATATACCGATTATCATCGATATTCATATCACTGACGGTGAGTACAGTATACTGAAGTCGTTTATACTTTTTCCTTCTTGTATCCTCTAAATTTGACCGTTTAACACTTATTATATGAATAATAATATGATCGAATAAGCAGGTAAATTTCATCAAAAAACTAACATCCCAGTGTCAACAGCGAGAAATTGTTAGGTATACAAGTTTAAAGTTTGCAGCAGCAGAATGAATAATGGTTTGGAGCGATTATTGAGGGTGAGGGTGTTTGGAAACAAGCTTGGATTGTTTCAAGGCTTGGTTGTGAACTCACACAGATTGTTTGCCAACAATGGGGGCCTTGTACCGCTGTGCCGTGCACGGCGTACGTACTTGTGCGCAGCCAAAACATCACTCATGTTAGGTGAAAACAACGCGGAACTAAGGTCTACGGAATTTACGTAAGGTGAAAACAGCGCGGAACTAAGGTCAACAAGATCTACGTTCGGTGGAAACAACGCGGAACTAAGGTCTACGGAATTTACGTAAGGTGAAAACAACGCGGAACTAAGGTCTACGGAATTTACGTAAGGTGAAAACAACGCGGAACTAAGGTCCACAAGATCTACGTTCGGTGAAAACAAAACTAGCGTTTACAACATCTAAGTTAGGTGAAAACAACGCGAGACTAGCGTTTACAACATCTAAGTTAGGTGAAAACAACGCGGGACTAGCGTTTACAACATCTAAGTTAGGTGAAAACAATGCGGGACTTAGGCATGTTTTATGTTTCGATATAAAACCTGCTTTGAATGTGAATTAGAAGAATGTTTTGAAGCCTTACAACGCGACTAATACAAGATTTAATGGTCTCACTTTCTACCTGGTAAAATTAACCATTACGCTACGGTTATGACAGACGGATGAATGGATGTAAGGTGCAACGTAGCCAATCGCAAGGTGCATGCAAGTGAAAATATATTCACTAGAGCTTTGAATCCCTTTTGCATAGAACATCTGTTTTATATTCTATGTTTTAACGATACTCTATTAATTATTTCTGGTGTATGATGTAGGACGACAGACAGTAATCTCAACCTTATGAATTATAATAGCGAAATCCAGGAATACAAATGGTATGAACCCCTATCATTAGCGGCCTCTTTCATGCACCGAAATTTTCCCTGGAGTTTGGAATGGCACGTCATGCAGTGACGGAGAGCAGCATCGTTCCCAAGCAATGTTGCCAGCGTTAACAATGCAATGCTTTCAGAACAGAAAGAAGCAAGTCATCCACGCCACACAAATGGATATCAATTCGTGGTCGCCATGACACTTGACGTGAGAGCATGCAAGTTGTGAAGAGACAGCGCAGTCGTGGTGCGTAGACAATTTGTTTCCAAGAATAACAATCAACAGATTTGCTTCAAGACAATTCTTAGAACAACGGTTGCAAGTTTTTGACGTGAAACCTGTTACTGAGGTCAAACTTTCAAAGGCCACGCAATTCTGCTGTCGGATTTCAATGAATTATATTGTCTAATTGTTATACGAGCAAGAGAGTCGCGATACGATCGCACGTAAGACGATCCAAGACTCTGGGTGAGTCACGCACGGTACAGGAAACAAGTGCTTTACTGACGACACAGCGATGCAGTTCCTACAGGTGCATTCAAAGCCTGCATAGTGTATATGAACAATTATTACCTGATGATACGATGAACCAAATTTGAGAAGTTGATAAAAATGTATAAAACAAAATACAGAATGAAAAATGGGCCAAGAAATCTTCGTGATTGTACATGAAATCTGACACGTTAAAAGGACACACAATATACATTGTTTGATTAGAAGTTAAAATGATTTATTTCTTAAAACACGCCGTAAAATATCTGGAAAAGACATGTGTAAAAATAACGATTAAACCCCAAATTTCAATTCGAATCAGCTGAAATAAAGTTGAACAACAGGAAAGACGTAACACGGCTGTCAATGCACTCGTTTTTTTCGTATTAAGAACTGGCACACCTGCATTTCCTGCAAGGAGGCTACCCTCGGCGAGGTGTTGCTTCTGAGCAGTGAAAAGCATTTCAACCGCGTCACGCGGAGCTCGCAATTACTACGTGCGTACAGTTTAAAAGATATCAATTTAATAAATGGGAAATGAACACCGTTTGAGCCTCCCTTTCGCTTAACCACACATTAGTGCTGCTATCATTTGACTTGATAGCAGCGAATTTTGTCTGAAGACAAACATGAACGATACATTATAATGATCCATCAATAACTACTCACTCATCTGAATATATTAATTAGACAAGCCCCTTCTCGTTTCAATAACTCCATCATAACATAGGCATGGACAAGTCAGCTAATGTTCTTTAATAAGAAGTGCGTGCTTGATGACGCCGTTGCAGCGTCCCTGTCAGAACGAGTCAAGGCTCCACGGGGCTGCAGCGGGCGGTGCGTCAGAGGCTCCAACGCTGCCGAGTCCTGCTCGGCGACTCGAGTTGCACCCAAACATCCGTGCATAGAAGCTCTGGCTTACACACGCACTCGCCAATTATGATTAGAATTTCAATGGCACACACATTTTGTATCGTAGAAAACACACGTACAAATGATCCTTAGAACATTTATCGAAACGGACAATCGTTGGGGAAATCGTACACGAACGTTTATTATGTAACCAAGTTATTTGAGGAAGCACATTTGCAAACAATTGGAATTCCAATGACACAATTTTTTTACCGTAGAGAAACACACCTTAGAATCCTTAGATCCTTAGAACATATTTATCGAAACGAAAATTCATTGGGGAAATCGTACGCGAACGATTATTTTGTAACCAAGTTATTTGAGGAAGCATCTTACAACATCAATTTTAATCGTCGATACGTTTCGAGAACTCGATGTTGAAATTTATCAAATTATAAAGAATAACTATTGATGAAATGCAGGATGATTGATAGTGAACTGAGTGTTAAATTCGCTATTAGAAACTGCAGATGAACGACTATGATATCAGTCTCTGTAACTGTAATTCTGACACAAAACTTTTAGAGTGGCAGATGTTAAAAAGACATTAGATTTGGGCAGAAATTTGCCACAGATGTAACAAAATAAATAATGGGATTTTTCGAACGCTCTTAGGTTACACTATTACCGGACTATCCAATTTAAATAACGAATATATGTTCAAAAACTTTTAACAGGCGCTAAGAGATTAACTAACTTCTTCCTAATGAAATATTCATCCTGTATACGAACAAGAGAAAAAACATTGAACAAATTATCGTTTATGGCGAGATAATTGAATAACTGCCTCTTGCTCGAGTTGCTATTCATTTAACTGACTACAACAGATGTTCGAGTCGGCTAAAAAAATTTATTCACCACGAAGAATTGTGTGACACTTCAACGCTCAGCTGCCATTTGAATGCAAAATGCATATGGTGTTCGTAATGCACCCGAAGAGTATCTGAAGCAGTATTACATTATCGTGTGGGGCTCCAGTATGTCAGAAGACAAAGTTCCAGTCAAAGGTTGGCCTCGATCGATTATTACACAGTATAACAATACATGCCACCATAAAATGCACTTAAAACCTCTAAAAATATGAGATCGACAATTTGAAGTATACACTAGCTGTATACTGTACACAATACTACAGCTGTACTAATACAGCACAGTATACATTTGTGTATACTGTACACAATACTAGATGTATTGAAGTATCCACTAGCTGTACGAAACTCTCAGTTAAAGTCACAAGGATCACTAATACGGTACCATAATTATTTGGACACAATACACAACAACAATTATCCACATCACTATGAATTAATCGTTACTGCAAGCAGAATCATGTACCGAAGACACTGCAGAATAACTGGACGCACCGCATGCAGTGAGCACCGCGCAGGCTGGAGATATCAACAGCAAGTTATAAGCGGGCTGCAGGAATGCTGCTCCTGATGCACCGAAGTTTTCTCACGCTCCATCGCTACATGCTGATCAACTCAGTGACCACCGTAAAAGTGTGGGGATTCGCTAGCTAACGACGCAGTTTTTGCTCTGGAAAATCTTCTCCAGACAGAGAAGTGAAGCATAACAATCAGATGTTCTAAGCATATTTAAGAAAAATAAAAATATATTTGAGTTGAATAAGTCATAAGATGATTTTCAAAACGAATTTGGGCTAATAGTCGGATAACATGATTGGTAATAAAAAATAATAAAATTAAACAACACACATGAACATCAAACGAATGAAATGCACGAATTTCTTCAATGGAGCAGGTGCGAACTTTTGCAAAATTATTCGTTGATAACAATCAACACCAGTCTTGTAAATTAATCAATTTCGAAAATGCTTGGTGTCGCAACAGTTCGGAAAATCTTCCATCCCACATGCAGCTTCAACTAAGCGTTCCGCTGTATTGTAGCCTCAATAGGAATGAACAATTTTGAACTTTTTTTCCTGCTGTAAATAAAAACGTTTATTTACTGTATATGACACTTTTTCATTCGGAACATAAAAAAGAAATACACGCGGTAGACTCTCCTGCGGAGCGGCCACAAGGTTGGTCCAGTTGCCTTCAGTTCAAAATTGCGAAGAAATCACAAGGGCAAGAGGGCTGATATTGAGAGTACCCCGAAGCAAAACGCACAGCGTTGATTCAATTCCTTATAGAATTTTGATCATTAACTACTCGACGTTACAATATTTCAGAGAAAAAAGAACAATGAAAATTTATTAGGTAAAAGATAAATCCCAAATAATACGCCAGTAAAGAAAAAGTCTACATTAAACTTAGTGCAAGTTTCGATGATGGAACCTGAGTGGGAGTCAGTGCGTGACTCATGCTCTGCCTAGCTAATTAACGTCGAGGTTATGTTTGCCATTCACTTTCTAATATGTTAACACAGTCGTATATGACATTACTGATAGTATGACGCTTTAGTTCGTCATCTGCAAACATACGAGTATTTGAATCCTTTCAATAGATAGAAGAAATAGTAGCTGATGCTGATACTTGTAGCCCCATGTTTTCTTCGTGCAAATATGCATGCGACTTTGAAAATTAACGTGAGTGCGAATGCGGAATTGAGTGCAAGGCAGAAGAGCACAGTCGAAAATAACAATAAACTCGAGATCTAAAATCACAATAAAACAATTGAATAAACGAGTTGGTGAACAGTGTTCAAGCACGCAATAAGTTTTCATTATCTAATTAAAGTGTTATATTGAACACTCATATCCGCGATAAAAGGTTCGATGATTAGACTGCTAACGAGCTGCAATTGGTTTTCAACTGGAATTTAAAACCGATTTGATTTTCTGAGGTATTCGACTTGTTATTCAATCAATCGGTTGATTTTTAAATCGAAATCAATAAAAACAATTATTTTCGCTGCGAATTATTGATAAACAAAAACTGGATTTGCACTCAAGTAACGGCGGGAAAACTTTCATGCATTCGAGAAAACTTATATTGATAACAAGCGCAGCGCGACAGACCGTTTACTAATCACACACCGGATGTCGACAGGTCTCAATAGAATTTAAGTAGACGAAAACAACTTTCACGAAAAATTATAAATTTACATAAGTTTACTTATCGAAATATAACGTCCAGAGAGAACTGGCAGTTAAACTTTATTTTAAAAGGTTTCAATTTTATGACTTCAATCCTGGGCTTTGAATCAATAAAAATATTGTCAAGCGAATCACACGAGAGGAACGGTCGTGACGCCAGCTTGCTTATCTAATATGTAGTTGCGCTGCTAACTCTAAACTCATCATAAACAATACTTATCGTCATTGGAGTTATTTGTAAATTTTCAGCAAAAATTACAGACCCCCCATATTCCACAAACGAAAATCTTAAATGGAATCCATAATATTGTCAACTCATTAACACCAAGATCTGTACTGATGAATTACGATGAATTGGCATTTATGTCTTAGTTAACACAAAAGTAATTCAATTTTATTATTCAAATTACATATTTATATGGTTCCTGAGCGGCCGTCATTAGCGCTATGGAAAGTTGGAATGTCGTGTAAATTTATGTAGGTATTTTATCATATTTTATTCCGAAATTGGTCTCTTTTCAGTCTTTCAACCTCATCTCCAGCCTCGGACAAGCTCAAGTCAATTCACAGCAAGGCTTCACTAGGCGAGATTCACTCAAAACGTTCATATATATATATACCGTACCTTTCTTATATTATATTATATAATATAATATATCTATTTCATACCCATATTCTTAGACGGAAAATTGAGAAAAAGTTATGAAAATCAAAGTCTCAGGTAGAAATATGAGACGTCTTCGATTCTCAGAAGTTGCCAGTTTAAAAAAAATCATGATGCTCATAAGACTCATCTTTAGTATGAATCCATTCGCTTGTAGAAGAGAATCTCTAACTTTGATAAGACATGCTGAAGAGAGGGGTGTCTTGCAGAACTTCAATTTTTAACCAAATGCTTTACTATGGTACACACTCTGCTTACAAAGAAAATGTCCGTAAAGTTCCAATAATCGAGTACAGCTGGGACTCGAGAATGCAGTGGAAAACAACATCTGCAGCTCTGAGGTGGTCTTCCGCAAGCATTTGCGACGCTCGACCATAAGCTTTGTGCCTCGACGTTTAGGTTCCGGCACGTCAAAAGGGGCTAATTTGTACGCGCCTGAGGTCACAATGCACGCTATCAAACTCCAAGAAGGTTCACTAGCTCAATAGCGTTCATTCGGCAGTTCGTATCAGCACAGCTCTTCAATTTAGAACAGGAAACTCAAAGGAAAATATGAGACATGGTTAGAAACAGGATGTTTCCTTCCGAAGTAAATACCTGATGGGTGACGACTTTGGTTCATGGCGCAACGGCCATCAAGAATAAATGAAACGTTATGGATCACAAATATTTGAGAGTTAGGATAGTAATATGGATAAAAAAATTATAGGAACCCAGGAAAATTCTCCAGGCGCAATTCATCCAAGCTTTATAAAAAAGTTCAATATGATCAGACTGATGAGCGGAAAAAGTTTAGGGTGGTAAGCTAAAATTAATATATTAAAGGCCAGCTAACAAAAAACTTTTCAGGAAACAGCCACTCATAAACTTTTCTATTTTTTAATCTTCGTCCCGGGTAGTTATAGGACTCAGTTCTATAGTCTCTACACAACAATATGTTATGACAAATGTTTCAACATATGTAGGTACGTTTTTCCATGAATTCCAGAGAGAACGGTCAAGGTAAAGATTTATGGCACTTGAAAAATAGAGATAAAATTATTGAACAATTATACGGACGAAATCTCAACTATTTCCGAGCCCGCGAATTTGAAAACGCATTTAGAAAACATACAAGAAATCGCTTAACCGATTATTGTCTACGATGCGAGATTCTTATCAAGAAAATCGACTGTTTTTTAATTGTTGTTGCAAGTACATCCTTCAGGAAATTGGCCGGCCGTGAAAGTTGAGGTGACCACGAGTCTTCATAAAATCTCAAATACTCCCAAGCTTTTTACTCGCGCTAACGCCAACGATCCTACGGCCAGGCAATCACGGGTCAGAGTTGAGGCAGGAGAAGAGATTTGCTTCACAGCAAAGTTTTCCACTAATACATCACATAGAGCAAGATCTTTCATTTTAACATTGCACCATTTTCACAGAAAATCATCAAATCAGATAAATTCGTGTAGATGTGTAATCAGATTCTTATTCGTCGTGAAAAAGTTTAAGACAAAAATCAAACTCAAAATCACCTTGGATTAATCAAATAAATTTCACGTGATGGCGTCAAACATTTTTTAAAACCGCTTAGGAACTCACTTCACACGTAAAAAGATTCTTTTTTAATAGCAAAGCGTGGACACAAAGCTGGTTTTTACTCGTATTGTCTAGAGATAAAAATAGTTCTAGGCTCGTAAATCTTCATTGAATCCATGACAGAGTTTCAAGTTTGCTAACTTATCACAATGGACAGGCCGGTAAATCTTTTAACCTCCCACTTGATTCTGCAGTTGCTTCCTCCACAAGCAGTTAACCTTGCCTTGTCCAGACGCTTATTTTCCTGAACGCATATAAGATCGTCGAGATTATTTCTGACGCTCACGGAGCCAACACACAACTTAAAAGCTGAATTTTAGACGAGAAATCATTCATTTAGATACGATAATTGATCTATAATCCCTCAGAAACTAAATTTCTATTATATTTAACTTCCAGATTTTATTTGGTGTAAACAATAAAGTATAAACATTACGCACGTTACGTTGGTAGAGGTCCCTTAAACTTTTGATGGTCGAATTGTGACAGAAACGATAAATTTTGGCGTTTGTATATATATATAACATTTTGCAAAGATTCCGTCAATCCATTTACAATTTACATTATCGATGAATTTAGCGAAGATCAAAACATCTCATGTATTTAATATCATGTAAATCATTATTGCAGGGCGTCTATGACGATTTATTTCTAGTTGGATATTAGAAAATTTACATGAATAATTTTTTAATCGAGTTTAGTTACATGAAGGATTAATACCGATATAGAAATACAGGGTAAGAGCTGATCGTATCGTTCGGTTAAGGTGACTTGCCACACGAAGGGCTGCCTCAGGTGTAAGCACGTACGCGGCAGGTACAATGCGTGACCCTACAGCGGTTCAGGGGTCACACAACACACCAAACTCATTTCCTTCCGACGATCTCTTCTTACTTATGTTCCCGTCTAGTGGCATCGTCGTCTGGCAACCGTCAAACGTTGCCGGAGGCGTCGCCGTACCGACCCATGCTGTACTCGTAACCGTTGCTGCAGTCGTCGCCGTACCGACCCTGCTGTACTCGTAACCGTTGCTGCAGTCGTCGCCGTACCGACCCTGCTGTGCTCGTAGCCGTTGCTGCA
>NW_025931093.1:0-455 GCF_000764305.2 Hyalella azteca
GGGTAAAAAAATTACCGAAAAATTTACGAAAAATGCTCCCACACCCACAAAAATGAGAATTTCAAAAAACGCCTAGATCGTTTTTTTAGATCTTTACGCATCGAATGACATGTGTCTCGACGTTGTAGCTTGAAAACCCTAGGAGGAGATAAATTTCTACGGTACCCCCTTTTTGGCCGTTTTCTAAGAATTTCACGTTTTCTTTCATTTTTTCGAAAATTCACACGAACAAAAAAGTCTTAGATTTCTGTTTTACATACGTGTACCAAATTTCGAAGCGATCCGTCCAAGTTATATTCTAAAACATGTTATATTCTAAATTTCAAGCAAATCACTCCATAATTGAATAACTTGTGATAGAAGAAGTTGTGCGAGTCCGCGATCGAGTTCGAAGTGTCGATGCTTTCTATCCAGTAACAAACTATATATACTCAAAAGTCACTATAGCCTTTACT
>NW_025931094.1:0-838 GCF_000764305.2 Hyalella azteca
ACACGTTCTCCTGGTAAGCCTAATCCTGACGCGGTCATGGCGTGTAGAGGCGTCAGGTCTTCATGGTCGGCTGGCCTCCTCCTTTGTTAGGCTTCTCTCTCCCTTCCTTCATTGAAGTCACTGTATTTTTTACCTGCCTAGAGGCCCCACACTTTTTTTTACTGTCCTTTCGTGAATATCCGAAGTGTAATTTAAAAGTTTTGTCATTGGGAATGAATAGAAACCTCTTTCGTGAACATCTGTAGTGTAATTTTTAAGGGTGAGCTTGAAAATTTTGTCATCGGAAACGGAAATGCATACAAACCTCTTCCGTGAACATCTGTAGTGTAATTTTTAAGGGTGAGCTTGAAAGTTTTGTCATTGGGAATGAATACAAACCTCTTTCGTGAACATCTGTAGTGTAATTTTTGAGGGTGAGCTTGAAAATTTTGTCATCGGGAATGAAAACGAACCTTCTCGAACGGCGCATATCATTTGGATACCACATGCAGGGTGAAGGAAATCTTAGTCGGAGTGACGGAAAATTTGTTAGCATTGCGAACAATTGTGCAATTTCTAGTGCATGGGTACAAGAACTTACACAATGGCAATTTATTTTTGTAACTTAAGCGAATAGATTGAAACCTGCGGTCGTTAACTTAAACACTGTGCTATTTACAGTGCATGGGTGTTTCTACAAGAACTCGCACGATGGCGATTTATTTTTGTAACTTAAAAGAATATATTTAGAGAATGAAATATATTTAGAGAATAGAGTGAATAGAGAATGTAATTTATATATATAATATAAAACACGCTAATTCGGTTTCAAGACTCAAGGTTTGAGCTTCATTTTGAA
>NW_025931095.1:0-322 GCF_000764305.2 Hyalella azteca
GCTTCATCCCTAATTCTAAACAAAAGAACAATTTCAAGCCAATGCCCATGCCAGAAAGTCAGGAAAAACCTTGCTCCAAGTCTTGAAGTTGTGTTCCCCACCTTCTACTTCTACATATTTCAAATCTGCGGCCGAATAGCCCTTGGCGGCCAATTCCTTTATCAAATCCTGGGTATCGTCAATCGAATCTATGATTCCATTGTTGTTTCGGTCGGCGGTCTCATCGGCCGTGCCACATTCAAACCAAAACCTCAGCCCTTCTTTATATTTCGAATCTCTTACCTTTTTGTGCATAATTCTGTCCAAATCCTCGTCATAGCCC
>NW_025931096.1:0-313 GCF_000764305.2 Hyalella azteca
TTCAAGTTTAATTACCTCATAAAAACTTCCTTCGCCAGATAAAGTCCAGAAATTTACATTTTTTCAATTTCGTACGAGCGCTGGTGCTGCCTACTAAGCCGTGAATGTCTTGGGCGCAACGTGGGATAAGAAGCATTCCTACCGTCTAATAAAAAGAGTGCAGTGATCAATATAAATTCGTGGAACACGAAATTTGTACGAACGAACATCTTCAGTTTAGGTTTTTCATGATTTATGATGACTTTTAGAATAATTGTTTACTACACATTACTTATATTATTTAAAATTTTTGACATATAGCGATTACTGTTAG
>NW_025931097.1:0-308 GCF_000764305.2 Hyalella azteca
CATCAAAATTTAAAATATTTTCTATCAAATTCTGAGGAAAAATTTACTGAAATTTTTTTGTTTAAAAACTTATTTGGTCATGTTATTAACCATTCAAGAATCAATATGTCACTACTGCACTTGAACAAAAGAGGAACGAAGAGATGTCAATAAAATTAATACTGCACAGTTGAAATGTTGTCATAAAAAAATATATATAACCTCTAAAATAAGTACCCTATCAAAATTTGGCGAGCCTGGCGAGCCTGAATTAGGAACCGCCTAGGACTCGGGCCGAACGTAAATCAGCTTCTCTATGTCCGCTTTTT
>NW_025931098.1:0-1837 GCF_000764305.2 Hyalella azteca
ATTTCATTGAACATAGCAAGCTTCTAAACAAAATTATTCAACTATAGCGGTGCATCCCACCATCAAGCAATGAGGTGTGATGCTAGAAAAAGATATCAGGATGGGGGTGAGACTGGCGCAATTTTGAAGTTGCGGGTGTTTTCGACGGTAGCTTTGGGAGGCAAACGTTTGCAGCGAGGAAAAATGTTCTACGGAGCGCGATGAAGTGAGTAAACGTTATGAAGGAGGCAAGAAATTACGAAACTGGAACGGAGGAGGGAACAGCCGTTGTTAAACCCTTAAAGCGTCAGAGTACACGCATAAAAAATATTCATTCGAAGGAATCGTTCATACTTTAATATTTTTAAATACTTATTTTGCTTGGTAGCTGAAGACTATGCGCATTGTGTAAGAAACATCGCTCCCGTAACCTGAACTTTGCCCTATCCGCAAGAGGTTGAATCCTACTTGATAATGAAAAAAAATTTCGTCTAAGAAACATTACGTGATATATAGACCTCAAATTTTTTTCTAATTTCGATCAAATTTCTTTCCCGGACTTTTTAGCGCAATTTCTCATTTATGGAAAAAATGCACTATTGTGCTCGCCTTGTCCGTCCGTCTGTCTGTCCATCTGTCCGTCTGTCTGTCCGTCCGTGACTTCACGTTTTCGTCGACGAGAAAATGCGCTCTCTAGCACTCACTGCAGTGAGTACTGAGTTATATTTTTTATATATTATTTCATTGGCGCGTGCGGCGGTGTACCTGCGAAAGGAATCCTGCCGGATCGTCGGATTTACAGTATTCCCAGACTTAGTGACTTGCAATGAATAACATCAGACAATAATCGACAGTCAATGTGGCACAGCATTTAGTTTCTTGATATATTACGTTACATTTCATGTGATTCTCTGGAAGAGTATGCCTGCCTTTAGAGAAAAGTATTACATCAGCCCGCAAATAGCATAAATTTGAGCTGCAAGATTGGTAAAACGTGTCTTTCACAATAATATACCTGCCAAATTACTTTAATTATTCAAGCATTGGCCATTAAATTTTCTTAGGTGTACTAAGAACGGCACTGGCCCTCGTGGTAAAACTTATCATTCACCATATTATACCTTTCAAAATTACTTTAATTATTCAAGCATTGGCCGTTAAAGGTTGTTAGGTGTACTAAAAACGGCCCGCAAATGGCATAAATTTGAGCTTCAAAATCGGTAAAACGAGTCATTCACCATAATATACCTGCCAAAATTACTTTAATTAATTATTCAAGCATTGGCCGTTAATTAAAATAATGTTCTTAGGTGTACGACCCTGGCCCTCGATCAACCAGCCTTGTGGATCCACAACGGTTCCAGGAAGCGCTGCTTTATGGAAAACTGGCGCTGCTTTTCAAGGCCGTGGGCTCGAATAGACGTGGCGCGGCTGCGACTGACGAATGCAACTTCAAATATCAACATTTATACTAAATTGGACGTGAGTCGAAGAGTTTTTACTAAAAATTTCATTGAACATAGCAAGCTTCTAAAAATAAGTGATTCTTTGAGCATTTATTAGTGTAATAAATTAATTTAGCACGAAGGAGAAACTTGAATAATAACTAATTATTTTGTGATTTTATATCTATTTTGAATACAACGGAGCTTCAACTGACGACTTCTAAACCTTTTATAAACGCGTACGTCAGCCACAAACACACGTAACACTGAATCCAGATAAAAAAAATCGGAGAGCCTCTTAAAAAACGATTACCCTCTAGAATTATCTTATGATTCTCAGCAAAGTAAAAATAATTTTATAATGCTGCTGGCTGCAGAGCAAACCGCAGCTCTGCATCTCGCGAGGACTCAAG
>NW_025931099.1:0-85969 GCF_000764305.2 Hyalella azteca
GCACTAGATCGCATTAGAAGGCACTAGATTGTAATAGAACGCACTAGATCGTAATAGAACGCACTGGATCGCATTAGTATGCACTAAAATGCTCAAAACCAGATGAGGACGTACGTCGGACAAGCCAGATCACCCAGATGCGGACGTACGCCAAGACAAGCCAGATGCGGACGTACGGTACGTCAAGACAAGCCAGATGCGGACATACGCCGGGCATGTGCGCCAATAACGTTATTTTAGCTCTTTGTACGCCGCGTTGTATTCCAGTAGAAGGGCTTAGAGCCTCGTTTACGCCGGATTAATCCGCGGAAAACGGCACCATCCTGGGTATGGAGTGAAAGGAGTAGTACCTATTGCACTGAAGGATTTGCATTAAGAAGTAAAATAATAGTTAGAAAGCTTAACAATAGTGGAAAATATGGTTGATCTTCCTATATCTACCTATATCACGCTACTAGTCTTTACCATTAGTCAATGTCAGTGTTTATTTATATATGCATACCAGGTTATTTTACCTGATTCTGTTGGCTAACTCTCTAATGCACATTCAAACATTTTCCCTATTATTTTCAATTATCTTTCAAGTTTTACTAGCCAGTTGAATTCTTACACTCATTAAGTAGGTAATGAATTCATCACATTTGCATATTTTGCAGGTATTTCTTATTTGTTTTTGAAAACAAACCATGGATGTAACTGATAAGAATGATCATACTGCAAAAGATACAGCAACAAGCTTATCTAATGGCAAAAGTCTCCCATGTGCCAACTTCACAGCCTTGAAAGCAAATTCTAATAATGTACAAAACAGTTCCCCCTTGGATGCTGTTTCTAATCATCTTGGTTTACCTGCTTCTGAATATGGTGATAAAAAAGAATGGGTGAAGCTGAATGTTGGTGGCACTTGTTTCCTCACAACACGTACAACTCTTACCAAAGATCCTGAATCCTTATTTGCCAAGCTCATCAATGATGACATTAGTGGTATGGTCACTGATGGCAAGGTAGGTATGAATGTTTGATGTCTTGCCTTTTTTAAATAGTATAAGAAGACTAGGAATTGAGTTTCAAGTTTTTGTCATCCTCTATCATGTGGTTGATCTTTAGTTCTGATCTCCATCAAAAACTTTATTCTTTATTTCTTTTCTGATTGTAATCCAAACCAACACATGAACAATGTTCTAATTGTACCTACAAATTTGGATATTTCTTTGAATATAAACTTAATTGTATTCGGTTTCCTTGCAGGATGAGAATGGTGCCATCATGTTTGATCGTGACCCAACTTACTTTTCTCCCATACTGAACTTCTTGCGACATGGCAAGATGGTTATTAACAAAGATGTGGCAGAAGAAGGTGAGGCTTTCCGAGGAGGTTCTGTTCTTCCATATTCCAACTACATATAATTAAAGCTTGATTTTATAACTTGGATGGAATGCAAAAACCATATATATCCATTCATTTTTAGAATTGAATGCTGTTGAAGTAAAAATGTAATTTTTGCTGAAATGCTGTTGATAATTGTATCAAAACCTTTCAATAAATTCTTAAAGCTATTATAAATGTATACTTTTTAGCAATGAATTTTCTACTTTCAAAATTATTTTAAGCTAATATTTTTAATAAGAGTGTTCTCAGTTTACATATAAATCCCTTCAAATATAAAACTTCTATTTTTTCTATTTGATGTTTTTCATTTCCATGACAAATGTTATTTGTTTCAAAATATTTTGTTTGTCACTGAATGATAAATTTACATGTATTGCGTAAGCATTGTTTTAGTTTTTTAGTATGATATGCTGTATTTTTGCAGATGTATACATAAGGATTTTCTATCTATAATGCATATATAAACTTTGTGTTTGGCCTGCATGAGGCTAATGTGTTTCCTATTGCACAGGTTTGGACAGAATGATTTTTTACATATTGTTTAAACTTTGTGTTTGACTTTAATGAGGCTAATGTGTTGAGTCGTTGCAGGTGTGTTGGAGGAGGCGGAATTCTTCAACGTAGCTGAAGCCATTCGGCTAGTGCGAGAGCGGATCAGAGTACGAGACAATGAGAAGCAGCAGCGACCAGCTGGCAAGCAGCACATGTATCGCGTGCTTCAGTGCCATGAGAATGAGCTCACGCAGCTCATCAGCACCATGAGTGATGGCTGGGATTTTGAGCAGGTCACAATTTCTTATCAATTATTTTAAGTGATATACCTACACCCACAGCGTTGTTACAAGCTGTATAAATTGAACCTTTTCTTACATGTTGAAATAGAATCAACAAATGGCACGTTGAGGATTTATCAGCACCATGAGTTGTTAATGAGCTGTTAATAGTACAATGTTAGAAAAAGATGTCACTCCGGTTTTGCAGAATACTATGATTGGATCTAACCAAAAATTTGCTCACCTTTAAGATGAAATTGATTGTTTAGAGAAAATTTGCACTTCTAGATATTGATTTGAAATTTATACATGTGACTTTGTTTTATTATGGGCTCATGTTACTACTTTGTACTTTTAATTCTTAGATCTGAAACAAAACTTGCAATTGATCACCACAAGATAGCAAGCAAAGATCTTGTCTACGGGAAAAGTTAACTAAAACTTCTGCACTAAATAAAGTTATACTGTTGATTTCTTTTACATCTACTTTACTTAAGACGCCATTGCAGGTAATCAACATTGGGTCTCAGTACAGCTACGGTAGTGAAGACCAGGCAGAGTTCCTGTGTGTGGTCAGCAGGGAATACTCCACTGCAAGCCCCTCGTCTGCTCCACCTCCTCCACCTCCGCCTCCTGCGCCGCGACTCAACCACTTGTAGCAGGAAATACTCCATTGCAGACCACTAGTCTGCTCCATCACTCCACCCCTGCCTCCTGCGCCGCGACTCAACCACTTGTAGCAGGAAATACTCCATAGCAGGACACTAGTCTGCTCCTTCACTCCACCCCTGCCTCCTGCACCACGACTCAAGCGCATGTAGCAGGAAATACTCCAAAGTAGGACACTAGTCTGCTCCTTCACTCCACCTTTGCCTCCTGCGCTTTGATTCAAGCGCATGTAGCAGGAAATACTCCACTGCAGACCACTAGTCTGCTCCTTCACTCCACCCCTGCCTCCTGCGCCGCGACTCGAACGCATGTAGCAGGAAATACTCCATAGCAGGACACTAGTCTGCTCCTTCACTCCGCCTTTGCCTCCTGCGCTTTGATTCAAGCGCATGTAGCAGGAAATACTCCCCAGCAGAACCCAAGTCTGCTATTTTACTCTTCCTTCGGCTCCTGTGCCATGACTCAATCACTTGCAGCAGGAAATACCTACTCCATAGCAGAACACTAGTCTGCTCCTTCACTCCACCTTCACTTCAGAATCCTACGCCGCGACTCAACCATGTGTATCCGGAAATACTTCACAGCAGGTCCCCAGTTCGCACCGTTACTCCTCATTCGGTTCCTGCGCCACGACTCAACCACTTGTAGCAGGAAATACTCCATAGCAGGTCTCTAGTCTGCTCCTTCTCCCCACTTTTGCTCCTGCGCCGTGACTCAACCACTAGTGGAAGGAAATATTTCCCTCCGTCGTTACCTAACCACGTATAGCAGCAATCTTAACTGTGTCTCAACTGACCTCAGATGTAAAACTAAAACCTCATTTGAATAATTCGGCTAACAATATCAGTCTACAGATAGTGGTTATATGTCAAAGAGGGTCGTAATTCGGAGTATGTCACAACTATGTTTAGATTTTGTTTATTTGCTGTTCATCTCTGGTACTAGCAACTCACGATAGATTCACTAATGTGCTACAACGAGCTATTTTTGATGCTTGAACAGCAAGTAACTTTTTTCAAGTGCTTTCCCACTAGATGGAAAAACGAAAATTGTCTATTTAAAATAAACAACTATGATAACCGTTGGCGCCTGCACCGTTTCATTGTGATGTTTTAATATAAACAACTTTGATGACCGTTGGCGCCTGCACCGTTTTATTGTGATTAAATCCAAGCACATTATACTTAAGTATACCGTACGTTTTCACGTACGGTACTTTATAAAATATGACGTACGTATTGTTCAACATGGAATTTATATTGTTCCATGTCTTAAATTGTTTATTGTGTTACTTATCTCTGCTTATCATTTAGTTTCTGTATTTACTCCACATTGTATAACATTTCTGCTCTGGAGCAGATTATTTCTATATTTCCCTAACTAAATGATCTGCCATCTTCTTCTCGCCTTCGAATTTCAGCACAAAATGATCTTTCACCCATAAATATGATGTTTACTTTGTGCCTAATGGTGTAACACTCCCAACCGCCTTCAAGCCAATGTTTTATACTGCCATAAGATGTTATGTATGGTGTTATCTTGCTTTAATAAGTAATTTGATTGCCCTAGCCGTATGAGAATCGGGATCAGTTCTGCCATTTTTGGACCAGTTCTGTCTTCAATTTCTGATTAAAACCATGACGTAGATTCTCTGAGCTGCGCGTCACAAGGCCTTCCGATGTGATTGTGAATAGGATTTTCACTTGAGTGTAGATCAATTAGCTTTTTTACAAAATTAGGCGTTGGAATTACCATGAGCCTTCTGTTTGTCTGCCAGAAACACATCACCTTCAGGTCGGAGGTATACAGTCAATTGTGCCTTTGCTCACCACTGTCGTTTATATTTCTCGTGTATAGGTTCCTCTAGGATTAATATGTAGAGAAACGAATGTTTATCGAGTGCGTAAACTGACATGTTAAAAAGTTCATTAAAATGTATTGGTGGTTTCAGTCAACTACGGTAGTATTCATTTACGACATGGTGTTTGTGGACTCGATTTACTCGAGTGGTGCTCTGATATTATCTTAGGTTGGTAGCTTGACATGTTGGTAGCTTGACATGGGTATTAAGGAAATTTCATTGTCTTACCTATACATTCTGACTTCTTATTAGTATGCATTTTCAAATTTGATTTTCTTTCATGCTCATAATCTCGTGTGTTTAAATACTCCACAGCTCTGTCGAATTGGCCCTTATTCTATTCACTTTTCTACAGAGATTGACAAAAATTAGTTGTGGGGAGCACTGCAATCGGGTTTTGTTGATAATCTGTCAAATTTTTGGATTATACTTGATTTATTGAGTATATTTGAATTCTTGCTTGTTGGAAGTCAATTCCTTTTGAATGTACCGAGATATTACGAAGCAGGGATGGCTGTGTAGGTATGTAGGTAGGTCTTTGTCATAAGCCTTATTTAAATCTTGTATGACATTTATTAGTCTTCTATTTTTTATAGTAGGATTTCACCATCTAATTAGATTGATAATTTTTTGTATAACTCGAAGCTCTCTTCTTGACAATCATTAGCATGGAGAAGTTTTGCAAGTTTCATGTCAGTCTTACGCGAGTAAACTGTTTGAATCACAGAAATCAGGGACGTTTCAACTAAAATGTCTTCTCAGTTCGTAAGTGTTGCTGCCTCTCTAAATTGTAGTATGCACGACCTCCCTGAACCACACATGTAAATATAGTACTACTATTCTTGCCTGTGATGTGTACCTTAAGCTAACTTAGACGATCCCGATCAAGGAATATTTTCCATCGCGGACGCATTCTTAAAGTGACCTTTGAGATTTCATAGAGGGGGATGGTGCTTGCGATTCCTTACATCAATTTCTATATCTGTCAGGTGAGCTTTTTTCTTACGGCCTGCCGGTCAATATTGATCAATATTTCTTGCGTGCTTCTTTTTCAAAGCTTATGTACATCGAAGCCATTTCTGGATCAGTTCTGTCTTCAATTTATGTTTAAAACCATGACGTAGATCATCTGAGCTGAACATCACAAGGCCTTCCGATGCGACTGTGAAGAATTTATTCAACGAACAAATTGGATATAGTGTTGGGCATAATTCTTGCATTTTCTTTCCAAAAATTTACATTCAGATTAAGATCCGTTTTCATGTTTTGATAGTGGTTTGAATAAGTGGTATTTATTGTAACTCAATTCCATGGTTTCTTGATATTTATGCCACTTCAATTTCTTTTATTACCAGCCAAATACGAGTTGACTTTTGACGATTACCTTGGTGACCTACAAATACGTGCCAAACAGTTTTGATGTTCTTGAAATTACTGCCGTGTAAGTGTCGCCTGATGCATTTGTTTACGTGTGTTGTCTATACTGGTTTAATGATAATAGTATGCTTACTTTTTTGGCAGCTGCCTATAGATTTTCACTGTTCCTATGCTATTTTTATTTTTCGATTTTTTCATCTCCGAATAAAAATTACCTACTTAATTATCTCTTCGCGTCTCTACACCATCCAAAATACCAGAACGATGGGTGTGGTACAATACTCATCAGTTCGACACTCTGGACTTATATCTCTCAAAATGCCGCGGTCATTTAATTCTGATTAATATCTTATTTTTATTATTGCTGTGTACTTAACATTGCCTTAGCTTACCGTCATACTAAAATCATGATCTAACATTTTAATTATCTAGCCATTTGCTGCAACGCCATTGTGATTTCCACATTTTGCCGTGTCTTCTTATTTGCTTGACGTATGGCAGTAAACTTGTTGATCCTTAACTGCCAGAGGTTTACTAATATTGTGTTCTGTAAGAATGCTTAGTATTCTGATATGTTAAGTCCAGCTATTGTAATTCATTTGCTCCGTTTTTTGTAGGCCTGTATGTTCCAAGGTGCTGTTGTCATAATTTTATGATAATCGGAACTATCGAACTTTCCAAATACTCACTTTTCAACGGACTTGTTTTTTTTCGTTATGTATTTTTTTTACAATGTAACGTTATGACAGATTGAAGTTGAACTCTTGATTATATTTTCATCAATTTATTGCCTTTAGGACGAAAGAATGATTAGGATGTGATGATACGTCGAATGTTATTTTTTATTTTAACTGTATTTCGAGCTGTCAAGTCTTAATTGTCTAAAAAGCGACTAAATGTTTGAATTGTCTAAAAAGCAAAGAAAATTTTGAATGGACTGCTAATATTTCTTGAAGTTTGAATTATTTCCTTGCTTTTATAACTTTCACCAAGTACAGTTTAAACTTTCTTCACGTTGAAAGTTTAACATTTATTTTCAGGAATTGAATTCACAGAAAGAAACTAGCCGATTAATGTTTTATAAAAATGGATTAAGAAAGTTCCCTGTGCGTAAACGTAAATTTAGAAAAAATTTGTGGCCGAAGTTGAATTGTATTGAGACTCTTTAAAAAATGACCTGATTTGACCGGCTGATGGCTCTCAAGTAATTCATTCAAGCCCATAGGCAGCTAAACCTGTTATTACTTTTCTACTCGCGTGCTAGAATATATCCATATGCACGCACGCATTCCATAGACAGGTTTGTTCTCGCAGCCGCTTCCATGAACATTCAATAGGCCTAGACCGGTCAATAGAGAAATATTCGTCAGTCCCAACACCTGATTCGTGATATCCGATTTGTTTGAGGTTCATGCCGCGGCGAAGCGTTTCAATGCACAACTCGTCACTTTTCTCGACGACGAGTCTGCTTAGCGTGACTAGATTGTGCATTGTTCACGGAAGCGTCGGGGCTGGTACGGCGTTCATCGGGATTCGGGCCCGTCAAGCCGCGTCGGTTTAGTAAGTCCAATTTGAAATGATAATTTAAGTAAATTCTCAGTGGTTTATGCCTTGTTTTTACATTCGCTTCGCGTGCATTCATGCCTATTTCTCAAAAATTTCCCCGGCATTTCGAAGATACAAAATAGTTTAGCTGATCGGCTGGAAATATCGATGACTGACTGAATTTATTCAGTCACATGACTGTGAAGATTTCTGAAGATGACTGTGACTGAAAGTGAAGGTTCCCTAGTGGCGACACTTGGACTGATGACGTGACCGCAGACTATAGTTACCCCTATAATAATAGTGCTTTGTAGCTGCTATGTCCGCTCGAGTTATCCGAACCCATCATCATCATCGAGAGACTTTGCGTTTACAGTGAGGGAATAATCGATGTGAGTTGTACCAAGAAATGCCCCGTTGCGTGAAGAGTTTAGAAGAATAAATTGCTTCTCAGGGCATGATTTCGTCCACTGAAATGGTTGTGAGCTCAGCACGAAGTAGCTTTAGGTATCAGTCTTCTCATTTCAATTGATCGTGCTCAGTTCGCTCACTCGTGCCAGAATGAAGAAACAATGATTGGTTTCAGATGTATGGCATTCTAAATGGTTCACACCGGAAATGTGGTTTTTATTCACAAATCAATGACTTGTGCAACGTGAATGACAGATGGCACGAATTGAATAATTGAATATTTTATGGAAGGAGCTGTCAAGATGAGCTAAAACGGTACACTAATTCATGCTAGGTGCTAGGTAATGGACTTCGACTATCATAACCAGCTTATACAAGTATATACTATAGACTATTAACTGTTGTATTTAAGGGACACTGAACGCTCGCAGTTTACGTGGGTTTGGGCACGGACATGCGGGTGGCTGAACAATCATTGGAAAACGATCATCGATTCCGACTGGCGGCTATAAATATCAATGTCTACATTGGGATTTACGTATCCACACGATATTATTTCAGCCTTTCTGCGTTCAATTCTTCTGCGTCGTATGAACGGTGAGCTTCACCGTTCGCATTTTCGACTGAGTCCAATGGAGTGAGAAGGTGAATTTATGATCTTTCTTCGTTGAAATTAGCGAACTAAAAATCGCGAACTGAGTAATCATGCTCATACTGCGTTTTTACACAATAATTAAAAGTACTTTGGGGCACGCCAATGTAATAAATGCACGAAAATTTCTCAAAATTAAATTCTGATGCAATACGTAGGGTAACATGGGGCAGCGAGCCCACTGCGGGTCACGGGCCCATAGCGGGTTTCTCGCTAAGTATGGCAGATATTGGTCCGTGTTCTCTACCGCCGGTCGACAGTTTCACTGGGATGAAGTGTACGGATTTACGTTTTGCTAAGTGTTTGCGTTATTAAGTTCTTTGCGAATAACTGTTTTAGTCCAGATAAAATTTTTTTTGCGGCTAAATAAATATTTTTTCCATTACTATAGATGAAGATTTTGAAATTACTTTGAATTATTTTTTCAAAGTAATATTTATAGGGATAATTTTGAGACCAAGTTTAGACTATTAGCTTTTAAAATAAAATGTTGACACGATATAAATTGAAATGATACCTAGTGGAGGCAACGGGCCCACGCGTGTCACGGGGCAAAGCGCCCATGGTGAAGTCTTGTGTTATACATCATTAGATTTGTCTCAATGACCTTTTCAAACTATGACTAGCTTTCTGAATTACAAATTACACTTCATATTGCGTGATTTTTTGATTTGCCGCCTCAAGGCATCAGGTTTAGTTTCTAGTTATGCGTATTTATGACCACTTTTCGAGTTATTGACTCTTGCCTTGCCAAAAGTTGATTTCAGTCAACACCAATGAGCCAAAAGTTGATGAGAGTTTTTATGGTGTTGGCTGAAATCACGATTAGGTACGAATTCTCTGCAAGCGTCTAATTCACATCATACATTCCTCATTAGTTGCACCTTTAAACAAAACAAAGAACCACCTCGTATCAATTAAAACTTCGTCAAAAATTTAGTTTAAAAAAAGTGGGGGGCGCGCTGCCCCACGTTGCCCTACGCATGCTTTATGGAGCTTTGTTGCCGTCAGGTGAAATTTGGCCTCTCCTGAATTTACTCCATCAGGCCAATCTAGTTAGAAAGTTTTTTTTTTTCAGGAATATAGCCTAGAAATGTTCCATTAAAATTGTAACGTGAGTTCACAAATGTTTGTTGCTGCATCGAATAATCCGGAGTATATATATATAATAATTTACCGTTGGTTGGACTAAAAAATTCGCTGTTCTCTAACAAGTTTCAGGGCAAATACGATTGTGATTTTTATGTCCGGGCACTGATTACCTTTATTCTATTACAAGATTACGTGGCAAACAACGATCGGTGCAGAGAAACAGAACTCAATTTTTTTTTAAAGTAGAGCTTTTGGCCGAATGCACTAAAAACGGGAATATGTGTGACATCAGCTGGATTACTTTGAGTGCAGCGTCTCTCTGTCAGTTGGCATCAATTAAATTGACGAGGGTTTGGTGCATGAACGGTAGGAAGTCCAGAGAAAAAATGTTCCGCTCTACTGAGAACGAAATTTAAGTTCTTTCGTAACCGAAGTTGGACGCAAAAGTTTTGTTCAGTTCAGACTGCACTCTAAGAGACGAAGTTTTTTTAAGTGTCTTTTTGTAAGTGTGACGCGGAAAAGAGAGAGATGACAAGCCGTCAAAATATTTCTCTTGCGAAAATGCTCCTTCGAATGGAGCTGGAGTTTTGAGTTGCTACGGAAACCCCTTGCACGATGTCAGTAATGAGCTTCTCTGGGAGCCAAAAATATCTTTATTGGCACGACAAATTTTATTCTGCAAATATTGAATGCTAAACTATACCGTCTTCACGCATGATATTCAAGAAGTATTCAAAGCATTAAAGTATTAATTTTTTCCGACTAAATTGTTATTAACTTTTTTAATGAGTCGTCTAATGATTTGCTGATGCCTTTTTAAACTTGAACTGTGCCAATTAGTCCCCCTATTAATGACGAATAGATTTTTATGTATATAGTTAATTTAGTAATTTTATAACAATTTTATAACAAAACTCAAAAACAGCATCGATAAATAGAATAAAATAATATGAAAAGTATTTATATTCTATTAATAAATATGAAAAAATAGCCTACGGTTTCCTTAATTTCAAGGAAACCGCAGGCTAATCGAGAATTTAAGCCTCTGTACTGACTCAACTTCTCTGTACAGAGCTAGTAAATTGTTGAAAAATGCAACAAAACTCCACGGATACCGAAACCCACATTCAAATTACTCTCATTTGAAAAAATGAAAAGATTTTGCAAGAATTTTCAATAAAAACACAATTTCGTGTTTCACCAATGTACAACAACATTTATATTTCCCAAGCGTAAAAAGCTGAAACAGATATGTGCGAATAACAGGGCCGAACAAACACAAAATATACCATATTTCCCAAGTTTATTTCAGAGTGCGGCTATGGGCAACCATACATCGCCGGCTTATCGAAGTTTCGCTCCATTGACCAGGCGCGGCAAACGAGATTCTTCGTTTTTATTGATCATTGCATTATGATGTATTCTTTTGCTTCCACTAACTCCACCTCATCTTTTTATCCGGAATAACTTATGTGTAGGAATTTGAAAATGCCAAAATTGTTAATATATTCATTGTTATTATATTCAGTATTATATATGAACGCACATCTGAAGACGCAAATAATTAAATTTATTGTTCGGTCAAATTAAATTCTTCTCAATCGTATCAATCCGATTACGTTTTAATATTTTCAAAGTATTTCTTAAGAAAATATTTATGTGGATTTCATAAATCATCAAATGAAATTCCAATTAATTCTAGTCCAAATATGAGGGTTTAATAAATCCTTAGCCGTAACACCAGATTTAGATAGTCGGTGAGTTAGAATAGTGGAAATTACGCGTGTTTTTTTTAATTCAAAGGAAAATATTAACCGAAGAACTTCTAGTGATGCATCAGCGTCACCGTTGGTGTAGAAACCTGATAAAGCAGGCGGGAAAAAAAATTCCTGGCCGATCTGTGGTGTTCCTTGCCGTGCGGTAGCGGCGCAGAATTTCGCTTCTTTTTCTGAACGGCGTTCGCAATAAAATGAAATAAAATACACAAATGCTTCATTTTGCATGCAAATGAACATGTGTACTTTGCAACAGAATAAATAAGGTGGAAACTTTCTGATTGTTGGATATTAAATTTATAGACACAGTACTAGGTACATCGCTTGGAGTTGTTATACCGAGTCAATATATCGGTGTAACGCACAGTAACGGTATAAAATACTGAACAGTCGTTCGGTACCGGCAAATGAATTGCATTTTCATGACTAAATTGTATAGTTCTTCGAATATAATTTAAAAAAGGCTTACTAAAGTTATCAATTTAATACTATATAAAGTTATTTTAAATGTTGATAAAATGACAAAGTTCGGGAACGATCATCCGAGATTCTCAGTGGGTCACTTGCACTGCTGAACAATGCGCGATTCTTTAACGGGAAATACAAATGAAGTTAATGGTAAACATTGCAGATTGATTTTTTCATGGAGGAGCACTAATTCGAAGAAAAAATTCCCTAGCCCCAAATAACGTAAAAAGGCCTAAATTCAAAAACTACAAGTAAGAATTTTACACCGAGCATTAATATGTAATAATCTACAATAAATGAGAGAAGCAATAATGTGAAATGCAATTGATGCAATATATCCTGCACGGGAGAAATTACAGTAATCTTGCTTGAAATTGATGCCATTCATTTTGCACGAGATGAATGCCATTAGTTCTGCTCGAGGAGAATGCCATTCATCTAGCGCGAGGGAAATGCCATTCATCTTACGTTGCGGACATGTCAGTGATCTTGTGTACAAAGACTTACGAATCTTCGTTGTTAATATTCAATACGGTTTACATTCATCAGCCAACTTGATAAGACATTAAACAAAACTCATATTTTTAAAGTGTGTGTGCTGATCATCTGGTGTGGAGTGAAACGTTAATGGAATTCAATGAATTTGCACTCTGAAAATGTAACTAGTACAACGGGAGTTGAATATAATAAATTTAGCATAAGAGAAAAAGTGGGAATAAAACGCGAGTGAAATCCATGAATTTTACACTAGAGAACTAAACGAATTTAGCAATGAAATTTGCATTAGGTAAATGGTGCGGGTAAAATGCTTGTAAAATGCTATGTATTTCTCGCGTAGAAAAATGGCACTAGTAAAACGCGAGTGAATTACAATGATTTTGGCGCTCGAGAAATTTCATGATTACAAATGTAATATGTGAAACGTTAGAAAAATTACACTAACGAAAAGCGATTGAAATGAACTGAATTTCATGCTAGGAATGATCCATGGATAAGGATCAAGTGAAACGAAACGAATCATCTATGCAAGTGCAATGACAAGAAGAAACCAATAGTAGAAAACAATTAATCTTATGCTTAGGAAATGTCCCGAAGAAAACGTGCGAGGGAGGAAAAGAAAATTGTGCAAAAGAAATGGCTCAAAAAGGTATATTCTCTTGATCTTACTCATGTTAATACATTGAATATGACGGGTGGAATGTGGAGCACATTGAAACATTTTAGGCAAAAAATACGAGGTTTGGGTTAAAGAAAAAGTTTGCTACTCTATATGACATGAATATTGTGCGTAATTATGACCAAAACGTTCTCGAAAAGTAATTCGCTCAGGAAAACGAGAAAAATTATTCAGGAATGAAATATTATGAATTTTGCTCGAAATAAAACGGGCAGGAATTTGTGCGAGGAAAAGGCATGAACATTGAGGAAAGTTTTCCTGCGCCAGTGAAGGCTGAATGACCCTCTAATGCCAGGCCGAGACGAGGGGAGACTAGGGCGGATGCGCGCTGAGCCTAACGACTTCGAAGAGGTCGGCCTCAGCCGTAGACCCAGACTGACATCAAACAGGAATTGTACGAGACAAACGCAAGAGGGAAGCTTCAATTAATTTGGAATGTTCTAGCATAGCGTTTAGTGTTTCAATCAAGGCAACGAAGAATTAAAAATACATCCAGCACAGTGGGGTTACATTTTCCCTAACAATTCAGTCACGAAAAACAAGATAATAAAATATTTCTCTGCCTTATGAAGTAAGGAATGTAATTTCTGCAGAAAAAGTAAAACTTTCAAGGATCTTACTCCTGAATTAATCTTGCGAGCCCTCCTGTCTAAACGATCCCAAGAGAGAGCTGCAATAAGTCAACATTTCCGATGCGCGTTTCCAGACCGATCTATGGCTTCCGTAAACGAGGGGTGGAAGAAGCGTGTCTGACTTCTACATCGTTAGAAAAATGACTGTCATAAATCGCGGAGCACTTTCAGCGCCCGATTGATGCACGAGGTGACTGGCGGGAGATAGAGAGGCATGTTTCAAACTTAAATAATGATATGAATAAAGCGTGTAGGTTTTTGTGAAAATAGAGAGTTATACATATGAAAAAATTTCACTCATGATCGTATCCTTATTTGGCAATTAACACCGGAACAATGAACACGGGAATGTTGAAATGAAGGATGTTAAAACAGGCACAGGAATAGTTTAAGTTCAGTAGCTTGAATAGTTATACAAAAATGGACTTTTTGATTGGTATTCTTCAAAAAGACTACCATAATAGTAGATATTTTATTGTATAATTTCAACATTTTCCTTGTCATCTAGACTCTCATGTTTCTGCATAGAAACAAACTATTTGAATTATTGCTTTATATTTTTCTCAAACTGCATGGAGTTTTTACAATCAAATTTTAAAGTGCACTTAAAAAATATTAAAAAAAATAATACTTTGCCCTCTCATTTTACGACTCTGTAGGAAATATTTAACAATTGAGAGCGTCTAAACTCTGAAGCCTACAAATGATACGTGTTCTCAGGAGGTCCTGCTCCAATGGCTGCTTAATTATTGAGGGATCTGCAGAGATTTGTTCTATGCAAATTTCACTTTCGAATGAGTTCTTCAGTAATTTTAATGTCACCACCCCACCTACAATTGTTCGTTTACAATTTCCGAGCGTTTAGCTATAATTAATCTCTGGAATTTATTCGAAAAATTTTCATTTTTAGACAAATATCTACGAAATCAGCTTGAAATGTAAGTGGTTGATGCATCGTTTTGAGGTTCTTTATCTGTTGAAACAAGAGTATGACCGAAAAAAAAGTCCGTTGTGCTTAGGCGTATTTTATTTTATTTATGGCGTATTGTTTAAAAAGAAAATGTTTTCGAGACTAATACTCAATCGTTCATTTTCGTCTCAATTTCGAGATGTTGAAGGCATATTGTATGAATTTGGATTACTTACATTCACCTAATACAAATATTTTACATTGTAGACACCTATTAGATCACCTATTTCACATGTTTTTACCAAAGAATAAACTTTTCAGTCATTGTCTAGTGATTCGTTCGTTCGACACTTGTTTTAAACTAGTAACACTTGTGTACAATCGAATGGGATTTGTAATCGTTGCCCTCTAATTCATTCGAGACGTGTTTAAAACTAGTAAAACCTGCGTAAAATAGAGAAATACGTAGTTTGAGTTGAGTCCTGGGCCCATACTTTCAAAAAAGTTAAGAGATCGAAAGTTCATCGGCCAATCATTGACGACCTTTCAAGCAAAATCCACCAATCATAGACCAGAAAATAGAGCGTAAGTACTTACGTTGACTTAGCGAATTTTGAAAGTATGGCCTCTGCACAACAAAGCTTCCGTTGAAACGTACTCAAGTCGCGAGGTTATGTTGCCATCAATTGGGATTCATTAATTATACATAATGAAATAATGTAATATTTACCAGATAAGGTTGTGACTCAACAGCCGCTTATCGCTCTCATGAAGGTCAATGTTTAATTTGAAATATTTACAACATTTCTTCATTTTTTATTGTAATTGTCGTACAGAGGTCAAGTAATTTTTTCGATCATTAAAATCATCAATAAACTTTCTTGCAAGTTTCTTGCTTGCAAATCAAAATCGAACATACACTAAATAAAAAAAGATGCTAATTGTTATGGAGATCAAACACTCATAAGAAGTCTCTCGGTGAGGCAAGAAAAAGAAATATGGTAAAATAGATCGTAGTTTCAAGGTGAGTTTGTTTCGTGGGCCAGAAAGCAACACGCCTTCGAGACAACGCCACCAGTGTTCATCCCCAGCACACAAGCGCCCCAGACACTATAATACTAATCGTCTTACAGAGCTGGGCGCTGCAATTGTTTGCAGTTCTAAGACTAAGGGGCTATAATGATAGCCTTGGTCCCGGCCATCGTGTCAGCTCTCAAAGTCCATACATTTCACTCGAAATTCAATCGTCGTCTAAAGGCACTCGTCCCGCTGCTTTTCCATTAGCACTCCCGTGTTAGCGTCGGTGCTTGACGATTCATATTCAAATTTGTCTGCGTGGCCTATAACTTAATGTCAGGTCTGAACGAGAACAAATGACCGGCCGTCATGGCGCAGCTAACACTTCTCAATCTTGGGTGAGACTTTGGCTCCCGGACGCAAGATCTTTTAAAGACATAAGCGTGCATTTCTGGACAGCACATTTGGATTTGCAGCGACTGCATATGCGATGAGAGGCATAATGAGCAACAGCATGCTCTACACATAAGCAATTAATCATGGAATAACATGGGAATGTTGAAGTTGTGGGGTTCAATGAGAATAAATACGCTTGAAGAGATTGCTCGCTCTAACTGAATGTATTAGTGTCTGCTTTTATTGTAATGCATGAATAGAAAAAAATGTACGTACAGCCTGAGAACCCGTGTCTCGAATCCGACTTTGGGCCTGAATGTAGATGTAAAACCAATAAGAAACAGTAATATTAATTAATTATTAAAGCATTTAGGAACTCCGAAATAAAGATGGGAGACAACATAAGATAAGAATTATCATACAGTTTTAGATGTTCAATTACTTGAAATACGTGAAACCAACAGTTAAAAAATTTTCTAAGAAACTGATTGCTCTACGAAATTCATTAACGCAAATCAAAAGCATGCTGGAGTTCTATAACACAATTTAAGTTCTCGAGCGCAGTCCAGTATCCGTCAGTCGTACATCAGTAGCAGCTGCTCCGAGTCTCGCATTAATCTGCGTGCCATAAATGCACCACTTAGGATAAGTTTATGCAGATTTTTCGCTGCTGTTGTAATGGTCAGTATAGTGGTCAGCCGCTGTATTGCGTCCAAGAACATATTAGTTATATCTAGTATATAAGATACGCGAAAAAGATACTGGCAACTAATGCATGGATGTTTGGGTTCCTTCAAAATATTTGGTCTAAGACTGATTCATAAGATTGCTATTGTATGGTTGGCAATGAACTTGTTAAAGTAGAGAACACAAGTTAAATAAACCCTGCAGCTTGAACAGATATTTGGAAAGTTAATGGGAATTCTTCCAGCTAAAGAAACTGATAGCAAATATTAAGTTCTCAAGTCATCTGCGTAGACCGAGAATAAGGGAAATTTCACAGTACCACTGGTGTTATTATTATTAAAGCGACAATGGTTCATTTTGCAGATGATGAGAAAATAAAAGAATATCCATTACTTTATTCAAACTTTATTATAAACGATTTTTGTTCCATGTTTTCAACAATGATTGTATTTAATCCACACATGAATAAACTAATGTTCATAGTTCCAAAAGTCGTCTAATTTTGGAATATAGAAGAACGTGTTCCCGCGCGCATTGCCCTCGCTTCTGAAGACTGACATCGTGCGTCGGAATAGCCAGGCACAATTATTTTCTTTTTGTTTAACTTGGGGAAACTTGATTATTTTTACATCAGAATATCGCCCGCAGTGAAACTCGATTACGGTTTCTCGACGATCGGTTGGAAATTGAGGCAAATAAGCGCTGGCGGAGAACTAGACTTGGTAGTTTTAGAGTTTCCTCCGCTATTCCCAAAATGATTGATGCCGAGGAATTGACCAGGATTGCAGATAAAGGATAAGTTTATGGCGGAGCGAGGAAGTTCTGTGCAATTGATTTATTTTTATGATTTGTGAAGAAGTTCAAATTCTCCTTGGTAGATAACAGCTATAGAACTTTGTCCACAAGGACGTTCACTAATTGTTCAAAAAGTATACATAATATTATTTGGCAGGGTGGCCCAGAGGTTAAAGTTCAGCTGAGTAACAAGATATTGGAGCAGAGAGGTGCGGGTTCGATCCCAGCTCTGCATGTGTACCAGTTTCTGGTCAGAATCGGCGAGGAGGCCGGGCGGTTAGGCACAACAGAATAAGAGCAGTGAGTTGAGAGTTCGAGACCGTAACAAATTGTGAATGTTCTGTGATGTTAAGAATCGGCGACAGGCTAACGGCCTAATAAACGCTGAAACTGCTATATTATATTATTATATTTTATCCGTAGGGCCTTCAATTGTATACGGAAGTATACGTAGGGCCTTCAATTGTATACGGAAGTATACGTAGGGCCTTCAATTGTATTTGCTCCTACTGATATGCATTGTAGAACCGTATGTTGGAGCTGCCTCTTGCATGCTAGCAAGTAGTTTATTCCCTCGAATCAGAACGATTTGTGAGCGTGCAAACAATAGACTTAGGTTTACTGCTCTAATAGGAGTGCTTGTTGTGGCAGTAGCTTGAATGATGCGCACATGAACATCGGAGTTGAATTACAGTCTATGTTTGTATTGCTGTGCACGTGGCTTGGCAAGGCAAATGTCGATGGCCAATAAATCATTCGCGGAGTTTGTGGTAGATTTAACATACTAAAGTAGAATTTTAAAGAAAATAAAATTTCATTAGGACCGAGGCTAAATTGCGAGTAGCCAGAAAAACCGTGACACTCGATAGAGGGAAATCTGAGAATCCAAAGACAGCATCGAGTCCTGTAGCACAAGTCAGCAACATTGATTGTGTTTGTAACCTTATAAAAGACGGTACTTGATGCAAGCCACAAGCATTTTTGGAGCACGCAGTCGTAAATCTCACACATGGGGAGGTAAACCTTCTCAGAAATGTACCGAGGCTTGCAATAACAATGGTCTTAGGAAGCACTCGAGTTCAAGCTATATACGTTGGGGTCGCTGCAATAAATCTTATCCAATAGTCGAGAGAAAGCCAAACGCAACACGCCATTTATTGCATCGCCGTCCAATTTTTCTTCATCAGAAAAGGCTTTGACAAGCGCCTGTTTCATTGAATTTTTTGAACCTGCAAAGAGAAAACGAAAAAGGTTCAGTCCTTCATCTTGCGGGCTCCCATGTGATTGTGCTTTCATTGGAGCCGTAAAAACAGTTTGCTAAGAATTATATTACATATAATATATTATATCGCATTTTTATTACAAAATTGCTAAAAAATTTCCCCTTGGAAACTTCGAAGAGATTGAACGAGCGCGCAGTGATGAGTTTCTTGGTATGCCTCATTTAGCTTGGTTTAATAATATTTCATACAATTAGTCGGTTCATGCAGAAATGTTGTACTTTTATCATACATAAATGTGCAGAGACGTAAGAAGTTCCAATTTGATCTTACAGTACAGACCTACACCTCCGTGGAAAGACCTGCACTCCTGCAGTTCCAATAGCGATTGCGTTACTAAACTTCTCTCGGCTGCGCACCGATGCTCGGTTGTCACAGAGTTAAACACACTTGGCGATGCGACAACTTCTGATTCCGGGGATTTCCTTTGCATGTGAAGCGAGGCTGGCTCTCTCAAACTACAAATGGAAGCAGTTACACCGGCAGCATATCTTACATTATATCGACCTCTGCAATACTCACAGACGCCGACTGTGTATGCACTTCATTCAACGTGTGTGATGCGAAAGTCTGAGCTCCCTTTCGTCCTGATGCAATTTATAAATTTTACGCTGTTCGCGCTCTGTGGTTTTGTTTGATAGATTCACACTATCTTTTCACCAGCTGATAGTAACACTTTTTGGCTTGTGCAGATTTACAGTGTTCCAAAATTATTTAATGAGTTTAAATGTGAACTAATGAAATAAAATTAGGAATGTGATTCTCGTGATTTACTCCCTATGCCATCTTATTCTTGTTGGTATAAAAATATCCCGTCTCTCGCTAGCAGAAAGTTATTTAAATTGCAAGAAATTAAAATTAAAAAAAAGCTAAGATAATCAATCGCAAGAAGAAAATTTTCAAGTTATGTTGCACAAGTAGCCAAAAAATTTAATTTTTCGAGATAAAACGGACATATTCGTTTCAGTAGCAAGGAGATATGATTACCAAATTTTTACATGGCATTACTTGGTTTACGGATTTCTCTCTCAACAAATAACCAACCTTTACTATTTCGCAAAATTTAATCGTAAATAAACTTTGAAATAAAAGGTTTACATAACGCAAAGCTCTTCACAACCCAATAAAAAAAATCTGCACAATGGGACTAATTTTATTCCTAAAATAATTACTGGCTTTCTATTTGATTGCTCAGTGTTGACACGATTTATTCTCTTACGCCCACAGCCACTTTGGCATGAGAAGCAATCCTTTCAGAGGCGCTCATAAATATCTCGCTGATATGCAAACAAAGATTGTTTATGTCCGCAGCTTTCAACTCCACACATACGAACCTACGAGGTCGTCCATCTTTAGCTTAGGCCCCAGGTGAACTGATTAGGACTCCCAGACTCGACCCCTTGGCAGACGGTGCCAAAACAGGTTCTAATTTCTTTAAAATTATTATCAAATTATAATATTGTTGTAAATTTGAATTAATATATAGAGAATTTTTTTCTACGTTGTGACTTGAGCTAGATGGATTAAAAGGCATATTCAAATTCGGCTGTTATTCTAAATAATACCTTTTGATTCTTGCCAATAAAAAATGATATATGCATTTAAAGTCGAAAATATAAAAAAAATTGCCGTTCGGTCGAGGAATAGTGTTTTTTGAGCCACAAGCGTTTCAGAAATGCAGTTCATTATGGCGCTCAGCGGCATTCAAGGTAAACGTTCATTTGTTTACGGTGCGTTGTCCTGACGCACGCCACGTGTTGTATAAGTAACCCGGTAGCCCAGGACCGGTGTTGAAACGTGGTCGTTGAAGCTTGGTTCCTTTTCGTGTCCGCTTGTAAACACATAAAAAATACAGCGCATACTGCAGAGCCTGTACAACAAAACACGTGGAAAAAAAATTTTGAAGGGTTCTCACAGGATACATGGAAAGACTTAGTAACACAAAATGTAACAATGCAAAAGTTTCAGTTGCGCTGTGAAATTACATAATGATTTTGGTAGAAAAATACAGGAGTAATACAATATTAAAATAAATTCATCTAATTATGAGTGAACAATGCTCGAGATACTATATGAGAAGATAAATAAATGTCTCTCTGGGAAAGGCAAAGAAAGCCTGCATGTCTGCGAACATAACAACTCCAACGTCTCAGATTTGGTCCTATTGAGAACATCGCTAACGTATGGCGCGCTGGTATGGCCCGCAGGGCACGTTCGAGGTGTAGGGTCACCGAGTTATTGGATCCTAGTTCACGGGGGGTACCTCAAGGGTACATTATAGGTCCTAAAAACATATACACACGTCACCAGGGGGATACAAACATGGCGCTCGTGTATACTGTTGACAATGGCCATGCTTTGTGTAGACTGTGGGTAGCGTGCGCCGTGCCTGTGTTGAACAGGACACCACAGCGTGTCGCATGACTGACTCTCAGTGGGTGACTGTTTTGTAACAAGCATCGCACTCACATTTTATGCCATTGAAAGTGCAGTAATACCTTAGGCTGCTGTCCTTTTCCTTCAAATAAGCTGTTAAGGGACTAAGTTTGTGGCTTGGGAAAGCATCATTGTCAGGCATCCATGAAATTAAGAGTGACCTCAACGCAGGAGAATTTTAAAAGCCCGTTTGTACGCGAACAAAAAGTTTAGACTATCCAAATGAACGGCTTAAACACAAGAACTCCACGGAACGTGACGTTGGAGTATCGAACTTACAAAACTTATCGTTATTGTCTTAGGGTTACGATAAATGCTAATGAGGATATGAACTAAAAAGGTCGATAGTTCAGTTCAGAAGAACACACAGCGAAGAGTATAAAAGATTATGTACTGGTGTAAACAAAATGATTTTAAACGTTTTTTTACGTTATGATTTGCCGATAGAATATTTTCTGAAATAATTCTGTGCATTTATCGATGTAAATTAGAACTTATTTCCAAGTCCCAAATATTGCTTATAAATTTAAAGGGTATTGATCCCAAACAATTCACTATTTGCTATAATTTGAGTCTTGACAATTTGTTATTTTAGATTGTAATGAACCAAATGTGTTGAACATCTGATGTGGGTTTTTAATATGAGTTTATGTTATTTTGAAATAATAAAAAAATAATGAAAATACGATCAATATTTTCGCGCCTAAATAGTAACATGGATAGAAATAATATTAATAGTTCGGATACTGAAATAGTTACTGAATATTAAAACATAAAATCAGAACCACAAATGTCGGTGGCTTTATCTTCGGTAATTTGTTGTCGACCGATGTAAATTACCAGATTTAAAGATATGTAAATTTTTTTAATGACGAATGTAAGGCAAACTTTATAATTTCGCACATAGAAAGTTTTTAAACTTAAAATTAGATTGGGCCGAGCATTTTACTGTCAAGGTACTCGAGGAGTTGTAACTCCATCAATTTTTATTCACTGGTCGTCAAACGAAGGTGAGCAACTAAGTGTGAGATGTAAATTTTTTTAATGACGAATGTAAGGCAAAAAGTTGTAACTCCATCAATTTTTATTCACTGGTCGTCAAACGAAGGTGAGCAACTGAGGTGTGAGATGTTGAGGGCTTCGTGGTTGAGAGCCGAGTGGTTTAGCGCCGAGTGGTTGAGGGCCGAGTGGTTGAGAGGTCCCATTTAGGACTGATGCTTGACGAGCACATTAGCTCGACTGTCGACACTTTACAGCTCTTTCTAAAACATCACCGAAATGCAAAGCAATGAAAAAGCTTTCAAGCTTCGTCATCAATCCTAAGTATGTGTCGCAGTTTATGCTGGTGAGCCAATAAAATATAGTGAAGTAGGCGTCGTAGGTTCAGCCCTTGAAAACTTCAAATAAGAGTACAACTGTTAACGTCTAATGTTGTCGAAGTAGGAAAGAGTTAATTAGTTTAAACGAATCATACCGAACATCAAACGAGAGTACCCGCTGTACAAATTATATCCTTTATATCCGTAAATCGCTGCAAAACGTTAATACTAATAAACGTTAAGCATCAAGAAAACACTTTTTGTACAAGAAGGAGAGAAATGCAGCAAGAGTTTCTTTATTGTTGTTTACATTGAGATGAACACGAGACTCTTTGCGATGTGGAAAAATAATTTTTTACATTTAATACAATTCAGGAACCTAATCTCTAATTTCCGTAAGTGACTTGTAAATTCAATCATTTCGCTGAATGTCTTTGTTCAAGTTCAAGTTGTGGAACAATACCTTCTTCATTTCACTGACTTTTTCAAACATATTTATAGACAAATATTTTTATTCAAAACATATTTCACTGACAAATAGATCGTTGAATGATTTCTATTCACAATACCTCAAAAAGATCAATTATCCGCTCTATATTAAGCTAAACAAAGAGCACAGAAAAATCAAAGAAAACCCTTAATCCAAAATAAATTAATTTCCAGTCTATTGATGGAGTGGGAATTGAGAGAAAGCGCGTTTGTTCTTATTTTATTTGTCGACTTTATGACCGCAGAAAATTGGGACTCTGAGCGGATTTGTTATGAAGAGCTTCAGCTCATTGTAGCGCCGGGCTTCTTCAAACAAAGGCTGTGAAAAGCTGTGAAGGCCTTTTTTTTAAAAAAAAAAGGCTGTGATGTATATGCGCAGGCTAGAGGCTCAATATGCTTTTGTTCTCAATGGCGGCTCAAAAGACTTAACTGGGTTTAACCTTAAAAAAGATAATCTATTTGTTCAAATATAAATACCAGATTTTCGTATGCAGAATATTTTATTTATTCAATGATTAATTAGAATTATAAAAGTGAAATGGAAATCATATTTCTGCGTTAAATTCTCATTTGACAAATTCAACGGAATTATATGTAAAAAATAACTGCATATATTTTTTCTCCATCTAGGATAATAGTTTATTTTTTAATTTACATGGGTAGTTTTTATTTTTCCGTTAATTTTATTAATAATGTGAGTTAAATTAATATAATTTGCTGATGCTTAAATAATTGAGGGTTAGTAAATACCATCACGCTCTGAAATTCAGCTCACAATTATTAGTGTTCTTCATTACTGAGAAACATAAAGCTCGGACATGAATATTATTTCCGACCATGCTTGCAATATACATAGAAGATGCTGGCCACCATCAGTTATCACAAACTCAGGCCACAGGCTGACGTGTTATCAGTAAACATTGCCAGCAGCTCTCATTAGCAAGACCTGTTGTGAAGTAATTATTATTAAGTATTTTATTATGACAACTAATAATTATTATATGATAGAATATATTTTTCTTCACAGGTTCTTTATCTGTTGTCATTATTGCTAGTTACCAGCAAATACTTTTCGTTGGTTGTAATGGTTACTTGTAAACCGTGAAAATCTTGGTTAGCTGTAATTATCACTTGTTAGCTGTAATATTTACTTGTCAGTTGTAATTATTAATTGTCGGCTGCAATTATTAGTTCTCAGTTTTAGTTATTACTTGTCTGCTGAAAAAAATTACTTATCATTTGTACTTATTATTTGTCAGCTATCATTCTTGCTGTAGTTTTTATTCCTCATTCGTAATTACTAATTTTTAGTTATTATTTTTACCTGTCAGTTGTAATTATTACTTGTGAGCTGTATTTATTACTTCTAAGTTATAATTATTACTTATCAGATCACAAATATGAATAAATAAATGTCTTCAGTGAGTTGACTATTAATTCAAGTAGGAAAAATATATTAAAATATTTTAAAATAAATTTTAATTGTTAAAATATTTAATTTTGTTGTACTAGAAATTCCAAGCACGATTGAGAATTTGTCGACTTATGACATTTATAGGCGCATCATGGCAGCTAATTGTCGTAGGGAGTGAAATGCAAACTGCGCACCAAGCAATTTGGAGACAGCAAATAGTAAATGAGCTAATCACTGAGTGATTAGCTCATTTAGCTCATTTAGGAAATTAGCTCATTTAGGAAATACTAAAAATGTACTACAATTTTTGAATTGAATAACAGTGAAGTGGACTCTAAAATCGACAGAGAAAATGAATATTGGATGGTGCCGTGAGCTTGGAATTATTACATAGGTCAGCTTGGATAATTTTGAAGTGATTGTTTTTTAAACCAATTAATCAGCGAGCACACTTGAGAAATAAATCAATTCAATGAAGAAATTAAACAACTGGTATTGAGAGGGTCAAATACGTCAGCCGTATAACTTCAATGCGAGCAAATACTCTGTAATGCTTTTACTGAAAACTTGTCACTAACGCTGGAAATTAATATACTCTGTAATGCTTTTAATCAATATTGCACAGAGTTTGTCAGAAACTAATGCTGAGAGGTTTCTGAAATACGGCTGACGTATTTGCAAGCAAACTGGAATCGAATGGAAGAAAAAGTACACATATCTCGAGGAAATAATAGATTGTCAAAATGCACGATAACGTTGATTTCGAGTCATATTTTGGCCTTCATGCCTCCATCAGCATTGGCTGAATGAGACCTTCATTATTGGCTGAATTTCATTGGCTGTATGTAATATATTATTGGCTGAATTTTATTGCCTGCCAATAAAAATTCAATTTAGCCGTGTTTCTTTAAACGTAGCATTTTTTCTTCATGTACCTAGGGCCTAATATATTGGGAAAGAAGCAAATAAAGTAGACAATTTTAATAGAAAAAAAATATTTATCATCCTGGGACTGAAACTCCATTATGACACGCGTATCATGCTCGAAGAATCACGATTTACTTAATAATAGTAATAATAATAATTTACTTAATAATAGTAATTGTTTACAAGTTAGTCTAAATTTGCCTGTCTGGGTCAGCTGTAAGTCTACAGTACTGAAATAAATTACAGGGAGACGCAGACAAATTAACGGGAAGGCAGCTGTATATACACAAAAGAAAATTACCTTAATATTTCTATTTGATGCAGCCAAATAGAACGCTTAAGGGAGCTAACTGTTTTGTTAAAGGATATTCTTCGCGTGAAAATTTTAACCAAGAGACGTGAGACCAAGAAATTTATTTGAAAAAATTGACGCACTGATCAGGGCCGTGAAGGCTCAAGATGTCATTTTTATGAGACAATTTAGAGCCTTTAGTTAGGGTTTATTAGAAGGTTTAGGGGCACATTAAAGGCGGCGAGTCGACCTTATGAGGCAATCTGATCAGAGTCTTTGCAGCATCGAGGGTCCCTGTATTTTCTAGAACAAAGACGTCACTGTTGCTTGCAGCTCACACTTCGTTGAATAACCATGAGTTATTTTTACTAGGCTTTGCCAGCACACACTAGCTCAGAATCCCACCTCAGGCACCGGATATTTTTATACATGATCCATAACTGTCCATCCGGAAATCAAATAGAGCACCACTCAACATTAGTTTCTGACAAACTCTGTGCAATATTGATCAAAAGCATTACAGAGTATTTGCCCGCACTGAAGTTATATACAATAATTAAGCATTGCAGATACAGAATTGTAGATATCGTGCAATATTAAAGATCAACTATCTGCTTTGCGCACCACCTGACAGCGTAAAATGCTGATATTCCACTGCATTACAGACAATTGGAGAGCATTAATGAAAACTTGTCCCTAACGCTGGAAATTAATGAGTCGCGATTTCAGTATGGTAGCAATATAGTAGCAATATTAATGCAGTAGCAACAGCATTACAGCAATACTAATTGAGAAGAATATTTGTATAGTAAAATGTCAGAGCAGTAGCAATATTATTCAACAACATCACAACCCACCAGCGAACAGAAGTCATTAACCACTCATCATGAAGTCATCACTACCATGAAGATGCATGAGCATTTTATCAATATAAATGCGACTCGCAAATAAAATATTCTATGACGCCTAAACATTTTCTTGACGACTGCAGGGTTCATTTAACGGTGATTCATCACTAATTTCGCTCGAACATCGCCCGATTACTGCAATATGAGTGACCACTCAGCTGACACAAATGACTGACGGATGTATTTAAAAATGATGAGTTAACACGCATGCATAGTTTTTGCGCCTTAAAAAATCTAATCACTGTTCCGAACCAGATCAAGTGTTGGCCCAGCTGACTGAAGTCAAGTAAACTGGCTGGAATTGTGCCTGCGATTACATCGATGAGTGGGCAACTTTAACAACTTTTATCTTTAAGTTAACAAAAAAGAGATATAAAGTTTATTGATTTTTTCGTCTGTGTAACAGGGCGATCAAGATGCTTTCGGAGGTCCACTGTGCTATCGAGGTGTTATCGCAACAAAATGTCTCGTTTGATTCCAATTAGCGAAAACAGGCGTTCTGTCTTGGCTGCTAATGCGACGCAAGAGAACACATGTTGGACGAGAGTGCTGTAGAGTTACAACCTTGTTAAGGCTTTGCTATACAAGCTGCAATTTCGTCCTCTTATCCAGAATGCTACAGCTTCCTGCGAGATGCCTTCACTTCTGCACCAGCTCCAGGCTCGGCATCAAGACAGACCTAAGACTCAATGCTCCGACTCGATCCTGGCCAACGCCCTACTGCACTGACGAGATTTGTTCGGTCTTGCATTAAAAAAATAATCAGAATTAAGGAATTAAATCAGTAATTAAAATAATCAGAAAGGATGTCATTATGAGGGCCAGATTTTTAGTGAAGGCCTCACGAATAATGGTTTGCGTTTTGGCTTTGCCTTTATCGCTGTGAATATATTGAAATTTTAAACTCGATACCAAGCACAAGAAACTTTTTCAACCAGCCATTGTCTTGGTTTGCAATATACAAAGTAACTTTTCAAAGGAGGAAAAAATCGATTGAAACAAAAAAATTTTTTTGTAGTATATAACCCTTACGTCAACATTACATTTGCGACAAGCAAATTAGATTAGTGTCTCAAACTATAAATTTTGGTTTTAAATCGATAGAAAGTTCTAGATAGTATTTTCCATAATTCATAGGTATGGTTTAATTTATGTAAATTCTATCCTAGTTGAACTCTAGCTTTATAAAGGGTTCTGCATAATTTCTTTGATTTGGCTAGAAAGACTAACTCTAATATATTCGGGGCGTGTTTCTTAATTGCGATAGATACCAGATATTTTTTCAATTATTTCCCGCGCGAACTGTTAATTTTTCAATTAGTAAGTTATTATTGTAGTAAGTTATTTTATTTTCAACCTTAGGATGAATACGACTATTTTTCAAGTCTCGTTCTCTCCTCAGTTTCTATTTTCCTCTCCAGGAAGCAAACGTCATGCAGGGTTCCGCGCCACCGATCTTCGTCAGCTCGTCTTCTCTGGAAAGCTTGAGTTACTTTTTCCAGTCTGGAGCAGCGGAAGAGCATGAATCTGCTGACGAAATTACTCTTCCGTACGCTTCTTCTACGCGAAGAGTATTTATGACGGTAATTTCTGTACAATAATTTAAAGTCCACACTTTAGCTCGGTACGATGTGTGTAAAACAGAGATTTCCGCGACTAATGTACAAGCAAAAATGATTGTCCAGTACTTCAGAAAATTTCATTTGTGTTAGCATGCCATATGATATTAATTGTAAATCAATATAAGTGCGCTATCGAGCTTTTTTCTCTTATCGCTCAAATGCAAACAAATTGAAAAATGAATGGCCATAGTCTGACAGAGATACAATAAAGTGCTGCATCATTTTTAAAACCTGCAATGAATATCAGACTGATGCAATAAAATCCAAACTTAATTTTGTAGTCTATGATAAATTGATAATAAATTAGGTATTGTAGAGAGTTTTCAACCCTGAGCGTCTTCACCGTCGTCAAATATACGAGTATTTAGCAGAGAATACCGGCTTGTATGTGTAAATGAACGGAGTAAGAAGCATGGGTTGGTTTTTAGTTGCTAATGAGCACCAGCATGAAGAACAGGATCGATGCGCCTGACGTGGGCTGCTTCTTCATTAGTGGAAAAAATAAGTCGTAAGCCTTCAAGATTTTGTAAGCTCAAAAAATGTTCTCCGAAGTGTGAAGCTTCTTTCCATATTAATATTTCTTATTTTTTAGTCTCTGAATGTTGTGGAGAAATTATTTAATGCTCAAAGAAAGGAAATGTTGGAGTGTTCAAAAATTAATATATCGCAATTTAGGAAGTAGCTGTGAGGCACATGTAAATTACGAATATATAACTTCATTACAGTGTTTAATAAGCTGAATCTGTGTTAAATAAGACCGGACACTCCTTATGTGGAGTTAAGCCTATCCAGTTTTCCACTCAAGTTTGTAGGTGTCACAATGATGAGCGCCGGCTTTTAGCCTGCCATCCGGAGGTGATACGAGTGATAACGTCACTATACAAGTGAAGGAATGCCGCTTGTGCTGATAATAGCAATTCTATCATCGCCTTGAAGGGAAGAAACATGCTTGATGTTCAGTCCTAACTTCGCAGCCAGCTCCAGATAATGCTTTACGACACGCAACGTAGTACGCAGCTTTAGAACAGAGAGTTTGAAAGCATCTTGTAGAGGGTTAGGGTAATGAATCGAAAATTACGGGAATAATTTTAGTATTAGGGTAATGATTTGAATATTAGGGTAATGATTTCAACGTTGAGGTAATGATTTTAACATTAGGTTAATGATTTCAGCGTTGAGGTAATGGTTTTAACATTAGGTTAATGATTTCAGCGTTGAGGTAATGGTTTTAACATTAGGTTAATGATTCAAACAATTAACAGATGGAGCTGTCAAATGTTAATTACACTGCTGGTGCCTGGTAAGCAGTTTATAGTCCTTAGGCAAGTTTCTCTTTTCTAGCGAAATTTTCCTTAAAAATTGACTTGGAATTTATGAATAATGAAAGTTTAATCTTACTGAAATTGAAGTGTTTTTAGCCACTTCGATCATATGCAAGTAATTTAAACCATTTTACAATGTTTAAACAATCTAGAATAGTTCATAAATTGTTTTAGCGATTTCGAGGGCAATAAAAATGTGAAAAAACTTTTAGTAACAAGACTTAATTGATCTAAGCTAATCGGTAAATATACGTTCGCTAAATTGCATGTTTACATTGGCTTAATCTCAATCGTTGCATTTTTAGAGGTGATACGTTGGCTAAATTGCAAGGCTAAATTGTCTTAATATCAATCGTTGAATTTTTATAGGTGACCGGTGGGGTAAATGCTTCAAGAGTTGGTGCACCAGAAGTGCTTTCTTTTCTCTGCTATGAAATAATCAAACTATGCACAGGCTGGATTTCACGAAATTCAGCCAATCAACAATAATGTTAACTTGCCAAGCGTAGAAGCGACATGAAAATGATCATCTACTCCGCAAAAAAAACTCATTTCGTCTAGATTTGCATTTACAAAGATCTCGATTTGGTTTTCCAAATATCATCTAAATTCTAAACCGATAGGAACTAAAAAAAATGTGCTCATCTTATTTTATTTCACGTATAGCTTGTGAAAGAAGTAATATTTTCTGATGAATAATCCCAACGAGTTCACCTGCCAGAATTCCAAGAGGTCTTCCAGAGCGGTCCGAGGGAAGCAAAATTGGCGTTCTACGTTAAAAACAACGTCGTTTCCTGCTGAAGTCATCATTTGGCTTCTTATTGAATGCCGAAGCCGAGCGACCAGGCAACAAACAGAAGCATAAAGCTGCTAGCTACAGCGCCTGAGCACGCCAGCAAATCTTCCTTCCTAGACTACCACAAAATCTGGCTTTTTTCATCGAACTGAAGATGCTGAAGCAAGCAGTCCCCTCGCCCCATTAGCATAGAGCCCGCGTGGGGCCTTGACTTAGTGTAACGTAGCCGCGTTTTACTAAGAAACGTTGGAGTTTTTTTGGGTGGGTTAATAGTGTATCTGGATAACAACTTCTGATTCATAGGTATAATGAAAGGATATGTGTATCAGAAATATCATGATGAAACAAAAATAATGTGTGTAGATCACTTACTGGATCAATGCGATCGATATTTATTACTGAATGGTCGAGAATTCCTGAGGGTTATTTTACAAGTCATAGAAGTGGCTTTCAGTTCAGAATATCGCATTGATAGCGGCTGTAATATTAATATCGCATTGATAGCGGCTGTAATATTGTAATATAAACTTATAAATTTTTATTAATAGCAAGATTTTAGGTCCTTATTACCTATATTAAAATTCAAGTATTTTACATAGTCTGATTGTATATATTGAGGTGATTTATATTTTTCATTCTCGCCAATTGATGAAATTCACAAGTTCTATCGCCCTGTACTGCAGCAATTTTCGCGCGTTTAAATCCTATTTGCTGGGGGAGTTCCGTTCGATTGAAAACTGAGCTCATTTTCAGCTCGCCCTCTTCCTTGTCGCAAGCATAACGCAGGCACATCGTAGTCCTGACTGCTCTAACTTTACCGGTACATTTACATGCGCAACTTCTACAAACTTTTTAATGTGATCGAATCCAGATTCTGGAGACGGGGCAGCGCAAATTTCTGCTTGTCATCCGCTTACGTCGTCTCCAAGTATGAGTTTAGCTGGGGATGAAACTTAACAAAATAAATGCGAAAAATAGATGTTAGTATACTTAATACTTAATGAATAAAATTCCTGCATAATCAGTACATTGAAACTCCTTCCGTACGGGCACCAGAAGCGCTCTATACTCAATCGCGGAAGATTTTACAATTTTAATAAATAACACATTGGTGATGCACGTGACATCACATCAACAAATCCGCGATTCAAAGCTGCAAGTTTTCATAATTTGGCTGCAAAACTTCAAATTAATATACTAAACCATAAGAACCAGCGTGATAAAATTTAACACACGTCGTATTACTAAACCATAAGGACCAGCATGATAAAATTTAACACACATCGGATGTAATCTAGCAGCCTGGGATTGTAAAGCCATTGAATTCGCCGAGTCCGATGAAAGTGCATGCCGATGCCACTTCGACGCGGGAATCTTTTTGCTCCAGTCGTGATTGGCAGCACGACATGGCACTATCAGGGCTGCCTCTCGGGTCCAAAAATGCTCGCCGTCGATGGAAAATTTCTGGGTTTGGAAATGGATTCCGCTTGTTTCGTTTTCAATGCATTTGAATAGACTGCTTCTTTTTGTTTATTCGAGAATATATTATACGAGTCGAGTGTCTAAATCATTCGAATTCTGCAGCTTAAGAACAACGTTATTTAATTTTAGTTAAACTACAAATGGCGTCACCTGCGTTAGCTAAAACAGATAATGTAAAACCTGAACTGTGGATCTGTGATCTGTATTTTTATAATAAAACTATGCGGTTTCTTTTTCAAAGCAGATGGATGGATTCATGTACAGATAGAATTAATTGGTTGCATAAAAACGTGAAATGTTCGAATTATATCTGGACAACAATTCATTAGCAAATGTAGGTATAAAAGTGAAGCTAAAACAGATAATGTAAAACCTGAACTGTGGATCTGTGATCTGTATTTTTATAATAAAACTATGCGGTTTCTTTTTCAAAGCAGATGGATGGATTCATGTACAGATAGAATTAATTGGTTGCATAAAAGCGTGAAATGTTCGAATTATATCTGGACAACAATTCATTAGCAAATGTAGGTATAAAAGTGAAAATAATTCAGATGACGGAATTTCTCCACTCGCGACTACATATTTTAGGTGCAGCGTTTTCAAAAAAGACGAAAACCAATAAAAAACAGACTTGAATGTGGGTAAAGTTTACAGACTATATTTGATCTAATATCGAAATAACATTTCCTTCCTGCCATAAAAATGCTGCAACTCTTGCGAAGATTTTTCCTTGACTATTCCGACCAAATTTTACGCGCCGAGAAGCCTTCGGAACGTCTGTCAATGCAAATTTCTTATGCAAATACACCGGTTGCACTTCGTTGAAATTGATTTGCCGGAAGTTTTTATGGAATAAATCTAAGTATGGACTTCAGAAATCATGAAGAATTTCAACGAAATCCGAAAGGCTGACACGAAGCCGTCGCATTTGCGATGGAATGTGATGTGAAATTCTTCTTCTTGTACCAGTTACTTTTTATTGCATTCACTTAAGAATATTGACTGCCGAGAAATTAAATATGATTATGAAAGAGGCCCATTCTTACAAATGATGATTTTTTTTGTAAGAATTTTATGGGGAGTTAAAAATTCCGTATAATTCGAGCTATAGTAATTGTAGTTCAATTTTAAGACAACAGAAATAATTATATATTTCTTTTAGATTAATCAAATAAATTGGCTTTAGTAGCATTTCAGTAAATTGATTTTCACGAGACTCAATTTTGGCTGGAAGCTTTGGACTATATTGAGACAACCGCGTGGCTCGTCCATGAATTCAAACTAAAGCAGAATTTCTTGCGGATCGCCAGCACAGAGGCTCCCACGAGTCCGTAAGTTGAAGAATTGGTCTAGCGCGCGTTGTTGGTTCAGGACCGCTTGCCATGATGCCAGTCGAAGCAGCCATAAATGGCCACGTCTGTAGATTGCGAGGCAACAAATTATCATAGAAGTATTGGCAGGCTCTTAGTTGCGCATATAAATACCTGGCTTGTGGGTTAAGCCTTCGCCAAACTGCCGCTGCTTAGCTGCAATGAATAAATCTCGGGACAACACTACGGCCCCCTGGGCTAGAGTCGTAAAAAAGAAAGCTTTCTAGTCAAGTCAGGTGCCTTGAGCGCTCTCATGTATCACGTGGCCTGTCGAATATTAAATTCCCAGTCATGAGGCGCGCGAGATTTGTTTCAGGATACGAAGGCAACAGACAATATGGGAATTATCCGACTTCTAGTTATGTTTAGGGGTATGAACTTTCTATAATATATTGAAATTAATTCTCGAGAAAATATTTTACACGGAAAAATTACTATCACGATTTTTAAACTAAAAACGCACTCCGAAGAAAGAAAAAAGGAACGCACCCGTATTATAATAAATGTAGTTTATTTTCGAGGTAAGCAAAAATACTTTTCCCTTGAATTAAGGAAATGTTTGTTATCTTTCGGCACTTGTTTACGCCTGACCGCCGCAGTTGTGCTCGTTAGAGGGAATTTCGAGCTTGTGTGACTGGAAAATGGCCGTTCATCAAGGCTAATTAAGATTCATTATAGTTTCTGCGGTAATAAATATCCTTAAACGAGCTTCTTGTGCCTCTTTAAAATCCTCGCTAATAACTAACTGAAGGAGCTACGCAGACGGCTACATTTCACTGCGCTACGTACGGTCCAACTGTTGAAATAACGCCTTTGAATTCAAGTAAATAAATGGGGTAACAGAATTGTTATTTTGGGGCGTAGACAACGTAGCGAGTAAAGTATATGAAATAGATCACAATCCACCAGGTGATTTAAATTTTAATAAGTGTATAAATTATAGATTTATAAAATTTTATTCATTATAGCTTAAAATTTATTACTCTACCCTGAAGAGTTAGAGTTGGAGACTTTATCGTTCCAAAATATCAGATAATTGTGTTAGATCTTGCCTTCACTTCAGTGTTAGTGTCCATGAATTTATATCATTGTAATTAATGAACAGCTATGAGATTTGCAAAAATTAATGTTACACTCAGAAAACTAAGAAGACGATGCATGACAGGAAAGATGCATGTTTTGTCCCAGTACATTCAGAGAAACCCTCATCACACGGTCCGACTCATGTAAGGGTCGACTCATTGAGCTGAACTTCGCTCCTGTGTTTTTATGCAAATTTTTGAGGGCTTTCCGCGCCCATAAAGACTTTGAAAAAACTTCAATTGCTGAAGTTGGTGGTGGTTAAGGCCGCTTGCTGGATTATTTTTGAGGGTGGACGTCATAAATCAGAGCGAGGACGCATGAATGAACACACACTCACCCAGAAATACTACCAAAGTTTACAAGTTGAGTACTATAACACTTAAGTCAAAATGTCTACGTAATTTCTAATTGAAGGATTAAATTAATTCTTATTTTAGTATTTAAACTGCAAAAAATACCAAGCAATTTCTTGAATGAGAGAAGGGAAGTTTTCGAAATAACGTTTAATCTATAAATTGAGGGCTCAGAGGTAATGACTAGTCGGAAAGTCTGTAATACATCAGCATAAGAAATCATAAGTGTTCTACTGTAATGTATCAGAGAGCAGCCCTCTGAATATTCGAGTACACTTCTATTTTTGGCATTCGTTCTTTTGTTCACGAGTATCACTATATGGAGTTGCAAGTGATGTATAGTATATATATGATGCATAGTGATAGTATGCAAGTGCGTCTCACAATGTATAAGCATTGTTACTGGAAGAGAGGAAACATGAGCATCTGCTCAACAACGGTTCGAAAAAAATAGAAAATTTGTTTTACTTGCGTGTCTCACAGATTTAAATGTCAAAAAGCTTTAGCATTTGCCTGTTTTTGATTGCACATTCCTAAAAACGAAAATTTAAGCTTCCTTGTTTGTGGGCTTCCAATGCATTTGCTTTAACGTGTTTTTAATTGTGGTTCTCCAAGAGCTTGAGTTTTTGCATGATTGTGGTTTTCTCAAAGTTTGAGCAATTGTGTGATTGCTGTTCTCTAAAAGCATGGGCATTTTTTTATTGTGATTCTCTAAAAGCTTGAGCATTTGCTTGTGTTTAACCACATCCCAAGAAGCATAAGCATCCCTTGTGTTTGTATTCGACTGTTATTGATGACTTTCGACGACACTGAAAAACGGCGTGGCAGGGATAATGGAAAGAAAACTCCGGAGCATCGCGACACGTCATCAATCATGGCACAAAATTATCGGCGGGCAGCGATTAAGGCGAAGGACTTGGACCTGCATCATCATTTTCCTTCGAGGATTTTGAGCGCTGCGATTTATGTGATGAAGGCATCGGCTTATAAGGAAGAGCTCAAGTTTCTAGCGCCTCTCCGAACGCCTTTTCATTGAGACAGCAGCAAAATTACCAGCGGATAGACTTCGTTGTTGACTTGGGTGTCCACCATGTTACGTGTGCATTCCAAAACCGGAGGATCGATGTGCTAAAAGTGGAAATACAAAACCATTTATGTACCTCCAGTTCTTACCATATATCGTCAAAAAGTGCGAATTTTCTCACAGAAGTAGCCTAGGCTGAACTCATCAGTAATTAGGTGAGATTGCTCTGAAATTCCGGATTGTATTTAAACCGGGAAAGAAGTTGGCGAGCTAATCAGTTTACTGGCCGGACGTCGGGATCTTTAACCTCCAATTGCCGCTGCAATTCAATCCTTTCCAAGGTCAAGTAGATTTAGGTCAATTGATTACACAGGACACATAGAATTAGTTTTACGATTGAATAAATTAAAAATGGAAAACAATCAGAATAAAAAATTTATTTATATTACTTCAGTTTCAGAAACGAATGAACCGATACACTCGCGAAATTCAAACATTTCTGCCGTTGTAAAATGAATATATAATTAGAATTTTTAAAATATCAGATTGAATAAAATAAATATTAATACTATTTCAGTTTCAGAAATGACTGAACGGACACTCGTGAAACTCAAAAAGCATTTTAAACACACACATTCCTGCAGAAAGGAAAAATCTATTTTTTATTTTATGGATTCAAAAATTCTTGGGACATGTACTCGGAGGATGCATGTCTAGGATACAAATAAATATCAAATTATTTTGAAACTTCCATAAATTATTGATTGCAAATAATTAGAGAACAGAAAAAAAGCTTTAGCGAACATTACAATTATTGTAATTTTTACAAGAACCATACATTTTTTTACAATTCTTTTAATTTGTTTAAGAATCCAGTACAACAACACAGAAACCAACTAGTTGCAAAAAAACTGCAGCACTAAGTATACAGTCCGTTACTTCTCTCCAAAATAATCGTATTCTTAATTAAAAATTCGGTCCAAACAATTAAGGATTTCTGGTATCATAGATCAGGAGCAGCTAAACCAAGGCTTCCTCTGCATTGTTGAACATAGTTCATGAGAAATGCAGTGAGGTTGAGACTGAATAAAGCATATGCCTCCATACACAGCAGAAATTCATAGCTGAATTATTGGGAGCAGCCACCGGCCATTCAGTGTCCGCCGAAATCACTGCCAAAATTTTTAATTTGTTGAGCTACAATATTTCCTAACCAATCGCCAACCGAGTTTCGCCGTGTGTCGACTTAGCACTGATGATATTTAATTCATCGCGGTTGTCTCCAATGCATCGAGGATATCAACTAAATTGAAATAAGAATTTAAACTAAAACAATTAGTTATGAAAAGAATCTAAAGCGTTAGGTTCGGTGATGGTTTAGAAGCAAATGAATTTCTCCAATTAATCGTCAGGGCTCGAGTTTATTATGGCGCATGTAAGACTTCGCAATTAATGAAGATCAGAGGACGGGTGAGATACATAAATTAATGTCATTACTTGCAGTTGGGTTCCTCAGTTTTGAAAGAATCGTCTGTGTGTTAATTATGCAAACAAATTATTAAGATTAGTATGCAGCAATGCGAGCGTTGGAATTGATATAGCTAAAGACAAATGTTGATGCTGGTTATAAGCTATACGCATGTTGAGCTTAATGATGAAGGCCGAACGGGTGTAGAAATTTATTAAGTGTATTGCACGTTGCGGAAGTCGTACTTATTATCGTGCTTGTATAAATTAATGAGGAGTGGAGCATTGGTTTTGCCCCCGAATTAGCCCATTAAGTGGGGGAAACTGACAGTTAATGGGAGCTCATTAGGCTGAGCGCCGGCTGCCAAGCTCGTGTCATCATTTGCGATTTTGTTAATAAGCAAAAACGAGAATTTTGTTACCCATTCAACCAAAATTTACATGTGGGGTAAAATTAAGGAAAAGATATCTTCTCTGAAAATTTAAATACAATGATGAAGTTCACATAATTAAACAAATAAATTTGTCATTTCCTGTTCCAAATTACTATCTATGAAAATAAATTAAATTGAGAAAGAATAAAAAACTCGAAGAAAATATCCAAATTGTAATTTATATTGTTCACATGAAAATACTTCCGCGTGCCACGATCAGCTTCATTGTCAGTCACTTATAATTTGATATTCAATTTTATGCAAACAAAAAAAGCGCCTGGTAATCAATACGCAACGAATAAAACATGGCATGTGGCTGACACTTATTATGCCAGTGTAGCAGCATCAGTGTAGCAGCATCAGTGTAGCAGCATCAGTGTAGCAGCATCAGTGTAGCAGCATCAGTATTGCAGCATCAATGTAGCAGCATCAGTGTAGCAGCATCAGTGTAGCAGCATCAGTGTAGCAGCATCAGTGTAGCAGCATCAGTGTAGCAGCATCAGTGTAACAGCATCAGTGTAACAGCATCAGTGAAGCAGCATCAGTGTAGCAGCATCAGTGTAACAGCATCAGTGTAGCAGCAACAGTGTAGCAGCGTAATACTGTAGCTAGTAAATGGAAAGTAATGGACTCCATTCCATTACTATTTACTCTTTTTGGACCAATTATATAATGATTAGCCACCCATGAACCACGCACTTCTCTTTGTTGTGTACGAGCTGTGAATTTACGTTAAAATGATAGCTTTTTTTGCCATTCAATCAATAACTGAACTAGAGGCTCAATTAAATGAAATAAGCGTACTATGACGATTTTATATGAGAGTCAATGAAAATGACAGCTTTAGGATTCTGTTTAGGCTTGTGCGAGTTTCTATCGTTGTTCAGATTACATTTAGCGTAAGAAGGAATTAACAAACATGCCAAGTTATTCTAAGAATTATTTTTACTATCTATGTGTTTAAAATATTTAGTTTTTCTGTTTGATTACAGGTTAGGAAGATAGAAGCTTTGTATGACAGAAGGCTAGCATGATAGCCATTTAGCATGAGAGCAGTTTAACATGAAAGTTTAGGATAACCTATTCAGTGTCGGGTTAGGTAATTACGTCGGGTTACTTCGCTAGTAACCGTCGGCTCAATGCCAATCCTATTTCCTCAACCTGCATTTCTTCCTTCACTTCTCGTGTGCACTCCGCATCATTGTCAATGTTCTTGCAGAATTGTGTAAACTACCGGTATATTTTTTATTTTGAAGTTCTTTTATGAGAATAATTGTTTACAGTAGCGATTTTTCTGATGAAGAATCCTATTAGAATTTGTTGTTTTTCTTTTACTAAAAGAATTGTATACATCGCGCTTGTCCAGAAAATTCAAATGTTTGTAAAAGATGATTCATTCATTCTACTTTTCAGTAGCCTGAAAATAATCGACATTAAATTTGAAAAAAGTTGAAAAGCAGAAATTTCTAGCTTGAATGAAAGAGAATAGATGCAAGTAATCAATTTGTGCGATGACTTTTTGAACAATTTTTTCAGCAGTTGTAATGCAACTTTTCATGTTTAGTGGGCAATTATTCTTACTTCTAAAGTAAAAATGAATCTTCGTTTACTTAGATGGCCGGTAAAATAAGTAAACACGATAAGAAGTTTGGAGGCGATCTCAGTTCATGGAGTTTCCCGAACCGCAATCAGTATTCAGAAGTTGTCTGAGGTCTTTCCGAGATTCGAAGACCCCAATTCTTATCAGACTGAATGAATCCGTGATACACGATTGCCGCCACTCCGGTGATGTCCATCCATTCGATCAGCGTGATGTGGCGTCCGTGTTATCGCCAGGCAAGTTTTTGAGTCGCTTTTTGTTAAGGCAGGAAGGAAGGAAACGTAAAGATCATTTCCGATGAGAGTTCTTTCGCTGCCTCCATCGTCCGGTATAATGTTACTGAAAATCAAGGAGATGAAACGATGGCCACTCAATGGCCGACAGTCGTCGCTCATAAACCGGATATAAATTTTCTTTAGGAATGTAAGGCAGAGCCAGACATTTGAAGCGCAGCGCCATTGGATAGATGGGATTGCTCTCTAACAAATTGGGTTCTTTTAGAGACCGATTTTGTGATGCCGTGAGAACGACGAACAATGCAACAAGTTAGGCGAAACAGCTGCTGGATTCTTGTTGTTGCCAATGTGATTTCCTGTTTATTTGAAATTATTATTAGTATTGAGGCAAATCTTTGACATGTGATTTGAAGTTATTCAAATTAGAGGAATTCTTATAAACTCAGTTGAAATATTGCACTCTGCAGGATTTTTTTTTCTCTTCTTGAATAATTGAAACTTGATTAAAAAACCTGAGAACCTCACGGGCAAAAATTTTTAATAAAGTCACGGGCTGCAATGAAGATTTTGAATTTGATTGGCAACTCAAAAATATATTTTTTTGAGTTGAGTTTTTATTAAAAAAATATTTTTTTTTTTCAAAAATATATAATATATAACTTAAGAAATGCGGCTATTGTACTAATACTATAATGCTTAAAAAATTTCCATTTTACCACAAATTAGCAAACAATATGATTTACTAGAGACAACTGGGACCATAAACGGAGAGACATCCTAAGTGTTGAATGGTTCTGAAAAGTGCGACTATTTTTACAGGGAATCCACTATAGAATGCTCGTCTACAGCGGCGCATCTGTCAAAAGCTTGGGTATCTACAGCTTGCCCGGGTGGCGGCGGCGCATTTCTCATCTAATTAGTCCGTGTTACAGTCAAAGGAAGCTGTCTTAGTAAAAACTGAGGGCAGCGACGTTTGCAGAGCGCCCTCGTAAGAAGTCTTGGCAGACAGGCTTACTGATAACGCCGCACTCTTCTCCAAGCCAATAAATAATATCAAGAGGAAAAAAAGAGCGATGACGGAAGAGCTTTCCCAGTACGCCAATTAGGAGGGAAAAGAGGGGTCGCCAGATACGATGTGTTCACCCGCAGACTTTTAGAAAATATATGGAGCATTTTTTTCAGTATTGGCATGTAAAATCACTTCATCTTTTTCCCAAAATTACATCAAAATGTAAAATTCAAGTATCATAGGAAACTTTCTTAGGAAATTCAAAGGCTGCGATAATTATGTCCAGTAAAGCGTAGTTTATGTTAGTAATACTTGGCCGAGACTATATCCTAGTAGGGGAACATCAGCTCATTCAAGGCTCATGTTCCGTCATTAAATGTACAACTAGAGTAGCTTTCACCCACGTGGAAAACTTGTACACGACGTCCATAACTCAAAAAAGTTCCCATACATGCAATAACTTTATTTTAATGAGCGCTGCACGAGAAGAAGAGAGGCCTAACGTGAGAATTAGAGCCCTGAAATTCTTCAAATTTTGACTGATGCCAACAGACTTATTCTGTACCTGATATATGAATTACGAAATTAACGAGAAAAAATATGGTTTGATATTTAACGTGAAAATCAGTTTTATTATACGAATCGGTCGATTAATTTCATTCGGGGACTTAATCTGAAAATTCAATCAGCCGCTTTTATAATTGCTAAAAACGAGAATTGAAATTAAATATTTTTTGTAACAGTTTTTAGCTAGTTTAGAATCTTTTACGACCAGGAACATTTCACTTTAGAAATTAATATAATTTCTGAAATGAATATAATTTCCGAAATGAATATAATGTTGAAAATTAATATAATTTCCTTTATAATTTATTTATTCGTACGAAGTTAAATTTCTGAAAATGAGCTAACGTTCAGAAGTAAAAAAAAAACTATAGGTACAATTCCCACACATTTTTTTCACTCTTTTTCTACAAAAATCCTCAACCTTAAAATTTTACTTAATAACGAAGAATCCGAAATAAATTTAAGTGTAAAGTACGACCTTAATTAGGATCTGGTGAGATCGTCGACTGGTGAGCGTCAAGTTACGGCTTCTGGAAATTTGAGAATTTGAGTAGTGAAGATGAACGACGGGACGCTGTACAGCTTCAGCAGGATGTCAGTAAATGAACTCTGTGCAGGTGAGGTATGAGGGTGAACTCGGAGTGAGGGAGGGTTTGTGAGTCTTGTGAGGTATGAGTCGAGCTAAAAGTGAGGCGAAAATGTGAGTCAAATGAGGGATGTGCGCACGTTGTAACTAGTGGAATGGGGTACCTAGACAGTAATGCTTGCCAATTATTTTCACATTCCGTGCTAAAATATTTTGTATTTTTTATTCAAACATCAGAGATTACTAGCTTTAAAATCGCGCGTTTAATGATAATATAATTAAGTATTTCTAGCCGCAGAAGTCGTGTTGTATTTCTTGTAGGAAACTACGAAACTAATCCCCAACTTGGTGTCGAGTAGCGCACACATGAAGAAGGATTTCACGATGAAGACGAAAATAAAAATATTGAGTTCAAACTAAATTTGAAATAACGCTGAAAGACAAGGCGAAATTTAAATTTATTTCTTAATTAACATATTCGAGCGCAGATAAAATTCACGTGCATCACGAAAAAATAAAAGATATTTCACGCATTACACAAAGTAATTCAGTGTAATTCGATTATATATAATTCCCTACTAAGGTAATTGGCCAGAATTGAAGGCTAATTGAATTTATCCAGGATTAAAAAACTTCGTTATAACCAAGTATCGAAAGACAAAATTGATCAAAATTCAATGTCAGTCAGGAAAACAGCAACACAATTCACATTAGTCATAGGAAGAAACAATATTGTACATGATCGTACTATTCGTCCAATAAGAATTCTTTTACGACTGTAATTGAAAAAACGAAAATGTGAGTCAAATGAGGGATGAGTCGAGCTAAGAGTAAGGCGAAAATGTGAGTCAAATGAGTGATGAGTGAACGTGTACGTAAGGAAATTTTGTGTGTCATATGAGGAGTGCAAGCTGTGAGTAAGGGAATGGGGTACCCAGCCAGTAATACATGTCAATTAATTTCGCATTCTGTACTAAAACATTCTGTATATTTTATTCAAACATATTAGATTACTAGCTTTAAGATCGCGTGTTTAATGCTAATATAATTAAATATTTTTAACAACAGAAGTAGTGTCGTATTTCTTGCTGGAAACTACGAAACTAATCCCCTGCTTAGTGTCAGGTAACGCACATATGTCGTAGAACTTCTTGACGAAGAATAAAAGAAAAATATTGATTTCTAACTATACTTGAAACTATACTATCTAACTAAATAACACTGAGAGACAGGACGAAATTTGAGTTCATTTCTAAATTAAGACATTCGAACGCAGATAAAATTTGCGTGCATCACGATAAAATACAACCTATAACATTCATTTACACAAACTAATTCAGTGTAATTCGATTATATTTAATTCCCAACTAAGGTAATTACTCAGAATTGAAGGCTAATTGAATTTATCCAAGATTAATAAACATATTTGAAACAAAGAATAGAAAGATTGAAGATAAAATCGTCTAAAATTCAACGTACATCAGGAAAACAGCAACACAATTCACATTAGTCAGAAGAACGCGCAATATTGTACATGATCGTACTATTCGTCCAATAAGAATTCTTCTTTTACGACTGTAATTGAAAAATGTAGCTGCAACTCTCATTTGATTCACGAATAAAAATGATCGCTTGCCTTGCATGTGCGTGCAGAGGCACCGCCTTGAGACCTGGTCTCATGCGCGCTGCGTGATTGAATCAAGTTCGTGGAAGTTCGTGTCGGTCACGCATTCGTGTTATTCCCGTCATTATTCATGCGGGCACCGAACGTGACAGATGACTAGCTACGCCTTAATAATGCTTCCGTTACCCAAACTAAAAATTTCACCGACCGTGGGTAGGCCTATAGCTACGTACATATGCCTATGCCAATGCAAGATTAAGATAATTATGGCAGACATGCAATCGGTCACTTCAACACAGCAATTTTCTGCAGAAGTTTTCTAGTGCTGTGAGACTCAAGGCCTTAAGAGAAAATTATCGTCGGCAGTTCAGCGGCCACTGAAAAGAATAGCGAAATTTCCCCTTGAGCTTATGCATTCCATGGTCGTAATTTATATCGTATAAGTTATTCAAACTTATTAAGAATTGAAAAGCGTCGCATGGCAGTTACCTCAAATAACAGAACAATAAATGGAATTATGCTTCACGCGGGCAATGATGGCAATTGTTTTCCATTAACTCTTTTAAAGGAATGAAAATTGAAAGATATTGTGCGTCAGCGTCACATTTAATCGTGCATTCTCAGAGGGACTGTGTTTAATAAATCTGATGATATAATTTTTTGGTGATACTTTTACGTGTCTTAATGCTCATCGAAATAATTCGGGTATGGCAAGATAGCCGGAATACCATATCTTATCAAGGATAATCTTGCACGTGAGGGTCGTAAAGTGAGGTAAGCCTTCAATCCCAACCCTGAATATCAATTCCGCGAGGGCAACTCACAAGATTTCATGTCAGCGAAGTGCCCTGATCATCACCGCTGAAATTCTTGGTCATTATAAAGGAAGAGCAGCACCGTCGACCCTTGGTCATCTATTAATTGTCACCGAGGCCTGTAAATGGAGACCATGTAATTACTTTCAAACTCTTGGCAATAGAATTAGATGTCTGCTGCCGAACATAACGTTATACGAATGCGTATTTGCGATGAATTAATTTGAAATTTCACTGTCACTGTCGGAATAAAACAATAATAAAAGACAGTCAGTTAAACCATTTTGCAAATTACTGAAAAAACTAAAAAATGTAACTCACTACTCACTGCAGTAAGTGACAGAGAGCGCATTTTCTCGTCGACGAAATCGTGAAGTCACGGAAGGACAGACGGACAGATGGACGGACGGACATGGCGAGCACATTAGTGCATTTTTTTCCACAAATGAGAAAATGCGCTAAAAATAAGTTTATTTGGTGTTTATTAGGCGTAGTAATGCAAATTAGTATGATTGCAGAGACCAGTTACATTAGTGAACATCATTAAAATGAAATCGTAGCGACGCTAATCATTCCACGTCAAGTGTTTAGTAGAATCAGACTCAAGCTCTCGGGCTTTACGAGAGAGAACCTTTTAATCGGATTGCCTGAGTACTCGTGATTCCCAACGAGCGCATTTTACGGAGTCTACGGAGCAAAGATTCAATTTTGATTACTTTTTGGCTCACTGATTTAATTTGGGTCAAACTTCGATTTAAGGTTGTAATGTTGGATTATGTACAAAAAAGCCGGCAATCCCGGCCTAGAATTGTCATTTTCTGTAATTTGCAGACGTCGTAAGACTGGAAATCGTACGTAAATGATTATGAGCCCAGTAAGCTGCACGCGATGAGTGATTTCTTTTCAAAAGAAGAAGATTTCGGTCGTTGGGAAAAATATCATTTGGGAGGGCTGAGGTGAATAAACTTCTGGTAATAACTTTCGTCATTTCAGTATCCATTCAGCATCTGAATTAAAATGACTATTTTTTACATTACGTCTACCATCAGAGCCTCATTTCGATACAATTTTCACTCGTACTCAAAAAGAACATATCTTTTATTTACCGTTAATTTATTTCAAGAAATCTCTTTATTTGCAATGATTTTATCCCTGCATCTGTTTGCTGTTAATTGGGAGCGCGATTAGGAAGCTTCGAGAACTCCATCACGACACCTAGACACACGCCTCTACACACGCAATACATACATTCATACACAATACAGGCAAGTACAGACTATACAGACATATACACACAACACAGGTAAACACATATGGAACAGGAACACGTGCATGATACATGAAGGCTCATACGACACAGGAACACACACACGATCTAAGCATGAAACACGACACAAGAACACACGTAGCCCATGAACATACCCACGACACAGGAACACACATACGATACACGGATACAGGAACACGCACACGACACATAAACACTCATACGACACAGGAACACACACACGATCCAAGCATACACGCAAACACACACAACATAGAAATACACATGATAGAGGCACACACACTTAAGAGAAATGCATACACGATACAAGAACACACACCACACAGAAATATGTACACAAGATACAGGCAAGGTTTATTTCAGGGCTCCTCTTGAGCGAGGATTGCTTCGTTGTGGCGTAGCGAGCAATCAATTTCCCTCTAAAGTGCGTCAATGTTGGAGCGGCGGACTTATAAGTACAACCCTTGCTTCAACGCCGGATGGATTATTGGTGGATCGTCGGTGGATTATTGGTGGACATTGGCAGCCCGATCTTGCGTCGTGCATGGTTTTCAGTAAGGATGGATAGAGGATGGTGAAGCGACACAGAAGCAGCTCTTGTTCTTGCCTGGGTCCCGAATCTCGTTGCTTGTTGTGCTTCCGATAACTCGTAGATTGATGGTTGAGGCAGCCATGCGTCATGCTTCTTGCGTCTGGCACCGTGCCTACGCAATGACGTGGCGGCTCGGTTTCAGAACACCCACTCGTAGATTGATGGTTGGCGCGGCCATGCGTCATGCTTCTTGCGTCTGGCACCGTGCCTACGCAATGACGTGGCGGCTCGGTTTCAGAACACCCTCTCGATTCCTCAAACTTATCTAGCAAGTTGTTGAGAAAATGTTACAAAAAATCTGAAATACATAAAATATTTGTATATTTTATTACTTTATTCTATCATTTTGTTGCTTGTCTCGGTTTCAGAAGTCCTTCTTGATTTTCAATTTATCAATCGATTTTCACACAATCTGTAAAATAAACTCTACTGCATGAGTTCCATTTCATTTTGTGCGAAAACCAAATTTGGAAAAATTTCTCTCCATTCTTGCGGCCTATGTTACCCTATCGGAGGATAATTGATTTTATGAAAAATTTGTTAATGATGTTGGTCCATATTGATAAAAAGTAATGCTCTCGCTTGAAAAATGCCATAAAGTTAAGCCAAGCAATTTTTATGAAATTTATGATACTTTAGGCCTTGTATTGCATCATCCACTGGAAATTAAGAATCAAATATGATAAAATTGAAGCTATAGCAATTAAACTTATTGAGTTCGCTTAGGCGATTCAAGAAACAACACAGCTAAAGCTCCAGTTAATAACAATGGCGTCATTCCATGAAAATAGACGGTTCATGCGCCAGGTAATTTTGATAGATTCTGCTGAAACCAATATTTGAGTCCAGTCATGTAATATATAAAAAATACTCGTGAGCTTGGCCTTCAAAACTTACCTGTTTCGGCTGACGACGCGCAAGATGTTAAGCGAAAACCTCATTACGTCAAACGACCGCAAAACAAACGAAACCTCCAAAGTAGGTGAACAAAAACGTTTGGCGCTGCTGCTACAAGACGCGTTTTGTATGCAAAAGGGACATTCAGTATCTTTGCCGGTAGTTCAACAGGCAAAGTTTCATTGAAGCGATGACACGTCACAAACATTTCAATATATTTCTATCAATCGTCCAGATGTTGCCTATTCTCGTTGACAAAAATTGCTTCATTCGATTGTTGTCTAGTTCAAAAACCAAGAAACGCTTTAGTAAATTTTTGTTATTTCTGAACGGCAAGTGTAAATTTTATGCAAAAGTTTTATAATAATCGAAATATTCAGTCATTACAACTTTAAACTTATTCTGCAAGTCTCCCAGCTTTAGTACCAAAAACTTTTGACTGTTTCTGCAAGTCTCACAGGTTTTAACCAGCCATCACCGATTCTCAAAAATTGTGAAAATTTGCACAATTCGCTAAAGTGTTAGCCAACTTGCACCAAGTCTCATAGACTTTAGTTAACTGGCGCCCAGTTGCTCAATCTTTTGATTGGCTTCATGAGAGTCCCACAGTCTGCCGATGAGTATTTTATTGGCGGGAACCACAAAAAATATAAACTCGGCGCTGAAAGCCATCCGCTAACGGATACAAATACCCCCCCGTCAGACCCGTATATAGGCCTAACTCCTGCCGCCCCTAGGCCTTCATTGCCTTTTAATTGGACCTATCATAGTATGTGATCGCCAGATGACTTTTATACGAGAGCTGTGACCAGCGGTCGCGAGTGCCGAGTGTTGGATTGTGTGTGAGTATTATTATTATCATTATTATTAATATTATTATTACTAAAAAAATAGCAATTAAAGTGGACTACGAACATTATATACAAAATGGAATGATCAACTGTTACACTTTTTTAGTGCATACTAAATATGAGGAACGTATATATTATTATAGAATAAATTTAATTAGGAATTTAAATTTATACACGAAGGTATGAACGTATAATACTCGCTAAAACTGTAGTGGAGATATACATATGCATTAATTCGGTTTCGTCGTTTAACTATTCGAATCAAACATGGTTTATAAGATAAATAAGTTGGAAAATAATTAACTATCAAAATGATAAAGTCATTTTAAATAAAGTAAAGCGTGAGAAGTGCGTAGCGTTTGCACAGCAACGCTGAAATATTCGGGCGATGTAAAATAGATAAAACTTTTGAGCTCGTGACGCTCAAATTAAGGTTCACATTCGTCAGTTTTATCAGGGACAATTCTTCATGGTGATTGAGCCCTCGTTTAAATTACCAGTCCGAGTAATTATAACGTTTGCAATGCAATATATTTTGGCTAATTTCTGTCCATCTCTTTGATGAAGATTAGGAACTGAAGAGGCGGAAGAATGGCGCGAAGCTCGTGCATGAAGGGCACTGACCCTTCAGTTATTTTAGTTAAAAATATTGCTCCAATGTGGGTCTCCATTGAAATGCCTCTTATTTAGAGTAATGTGAAGGACATTATTTCGCTATGTCACAACAGAAATAACGTTGAGATAATACCTCAGGAACTCAATAAATGGCAATAGAGCTTAGAAGCTATAATGCAGTCGATCGGAGTCCTACATGTAGTCTCGTAGATAAATGTTATTCAAACTATAGGTAGTATTATGTGTTCTGGTGTAATTCGGCAGAAGCTTTTCTTATATGTAAGTATGATTTAAGACCAGAGCATGCTTTTTATTAATAATCTTCTTATTCGTCTTTTCAATGAGTCGAACAAAATTTCTTGCTGGCGCGGGAGATCAAAAAGCCGGTTATTATTTATCATTTTTATCATTATTCACATCATTCATAAAATTATTATGTATCTATGGACCTCACGGCTAGCGAACTTGACTGTCAACTCGACGTGTGATGGATGACCGAGGCTGTGAAGTGCGGCAGGCCGGCGTGTACACAGCAGCGGCATGTGGTGGAGGTGGCGCGTCTCGGATAATTTACTCTTGAGTCTAGCCTCTGCTTCTTCAAGAGTTGTACTAATTATCGCACAGATGCCCCCGGGTACGAACTTCAGATTTATGAATGACGGTAGAAAAAAGCTCACGTATGTGCTTGAAAAAACTTGGGTGCTGTCTATGTCGTGAGAATGAAGTTTGTCTGCTCGAGTGTCGAGCTGTAAACAACTTGAAAAGCTGATTCCTACCGCACATTTAATTTTGTTCTTTGATGGTGCCAAGGTCTCAATCTAAAACTGAAATATTCTGTCACACATATAGTAAGAGTATAGGAAAGGACTATAAAAATGTTTCGGATAACTGGAATTCCGGACCTGGATTTACTTTCCTTTTTGAACGTCGCCTAAAGCTACCAGTAAAGTCGGGTGTTCGCAAGTGTCACCGGCAGACCCTTCAGCTATTCCCTAACAGTTGCCTCGAGCTGCCCACAAATGGGGCCCAAATGGAGTCCAAGCGCCGCCCCAACTTATGCTATATCTTTACGGATAAATCTTCGTATTTTTGACATAAATTTCTTTGGTTCTTTGGTGGATGTCCAGATGTCGGAGAAATCGTAGAGACGTCGAAAATTTTGGACTGTCACGCAATGAGTTATCGGAAATTAAATTATTTAAGAAAAATAACTTGTAATTACTAAATAATAATAATGTAACATTTTTATAACACATATAGCCTGAGAATTTTAGTTAATGTGGTTATTTTCAATGCACATGCGGTGGTCGCGAATTAGATAAATGCAATAAACAGAAAAAAGGAGGCGAGCTTAAACAAGCACTCATTCCAAGGGCTGTCATAACCCAGGACACTCAGGTATTGTCGCAGCGTCATCGCAAAGTGGGTTTTATTTTGTACCTCTAGAGTTGCAGTGTATAAGATAATGCGGTGGTCCAAGCTATATCATGGAGCTTGATAAGGCGTTCTTTAGTGCGTAGAGTCTTTTATTCGCTCATAACCCCGGCAGTAACGCTGCGTAATTGCATCTCTCAACGGCTCAAGTTTCTTATCAGAACAATGGTGTTCATCGCACTTCGCTGCATCACGATGGGATTTACTCGGCGCAAGTGGCTCCCTGAAAGGTTCAAATCACTGCAAGAAATGACTGGAGTTCTCGACTTATATTTTGCTGGTTTTCTTCTCTGCGGGAGTAAAAAGTATTCGTTTTGTTATGCGCCAGGGGATCTTTATTCTCAACTCTACAACAGCGAGTCTCATAAGGGAATATTCGCAGAATTACATACATGAGAAATAAGTAGGACCGAGATTTTCTTTTAATAACTTTTAAATGCAAATGCTCTTCTAAATTAAAAGCTATCGCTTCAACCGCAGTGCTGTGCTCAATTGCCTGCATAAGTCTGATTAATTCAAGAAATGATTCAGCAGATTAAAGACAGATTAAAATTCCTGTTAACTGACCTTCATTGATGGCTTAACTATTTCTGTCTCCTGAAAAAGCTATTGCTTTATTTTTTTTAAATATTTAGTGTAATGATGTGGTTTCTTAGAATTATGTTTTATTCTAAATGCTTTGAGCTATCACAAGGACCACATTGTCCACTGATATCCTAATATTAAAAAGAAAGATATCAAACGGTTCAATGTCCACTGATCAATAGAATCAAAGAGGAAACTGTCAGATGGTTCAATGTCCATTGGACTTCTACTTTGGAGAGAATTAAGGATATCAGAAGTTTCAATGTCCGCTGTTATCCTATAAAATTAAAAAGAAAAATATCGTAAGGTTCTGATCTCCTAATATTCAAGAGAAATGTTATCAGGAGCTTTACAGCGAAGTGGCAAGGGTAAGTCACTTGAGTGAGACATTGATTAGTGTATTTGAAGTGTAATTATTAATCTTTACTCCGGCTCCAGCATTAATGAGTGAAACAAAATCTGGCAATGAAAATATATCTGTTTCGTAGTCGTTATAGCATGCAAGGAATGTTCGAGAAGTATCTCGCTTTCCAGATTCCATCAATAGTTGATGCATCTCAATAGGTATTTACGCAAAAGCGCAGTTCCATCTGACTCCAAAAAATGCTGGAGCGAAATTCTACATTTATTGGATCAAGTTCATTCTGAAAACATTTACTTTAAGATAAATATAAATGACCTCCATGAATTGGCTAAAGTGAGGCATCACTTAGAAACAATGCGCTACTCCAGAATATTCGGAAAGAATGAAGGTAAAGTAAAAAAAAAACAAAATTTGAAAAAGAATGGACATTTTGGTTGAGTAGCTCACGTGTTTAGTTATGTTGCTGGATGATATAGTCTTTCCGTTTACCTCTGTTATTGTCTTCTAAAGCTCACGGTTTTGAATAAAATGTAATAGATTAAGCCTTTTTGATTTAATATAGGTCCTTCATGTACTTAATGAGTGGGTAATGGCCCGCGCCTTAACCCATTTTTCACGTACCTGCATTTTCAATTTATCCAAACGCTCGTTTTCTGTCTTATGTTGTTCATGGTTCCTTTCAATACTATGATCATCATCTCCTATTGTATTTTACTCCATCGTTCTGTGCGAGTCGTATTACTAAAATGGTTTTTATAAATGACATAACTTAGCTCATACCAAAGAAAAGCGACTTTAGCAAGGAATGATTGATTCGAAATTAATTAATTCCATCAGAAAAATAGCGTGTACACGAAAAATGGAAGCTGTTTGTTCTATTAATTCTGACGGTAAACGTCACTCAAAATTTTGTCTGGAAAATTAGAACTGCAGGATAAAATAACAATACTGAACAATGCTCTTCGTTATGCAATGACAAAGCTTATAATCTAAAAAGAGTATTTGTCAGCTTTCGCTTGATTAAACCTTGGATAATGTCATCCGGGATCGCAATAATTGGATGAGCAAAGCGGATCGGGGGGCGCAGTTTTATTGTAGAATGGCGCTTGTCCGGCAAATGCGAGCCACATCGATGTCCTAATTAAACGTAATTGGATAAAATAAAGTCGAGGTAAGAGTAAAAATTCAGGGAAACGACTCATACTTGAATGTTATATTGAATGTTATAGTAAATAGAGATTAAATATTTTGTATTGATAGGTCAACTGAAGGTTTGGGTCGCATATATTTTCAATTGACATGTACGTATTCAGAGTCTCCAGAGTCTGCATTTATAAACACGTTGGCGCTGAGGGTATTGAAGGCTGTATGACTACAAGACCTACACTCAGACTCAAGTATTAAATAAAGCTGTGAAATAATTTGCATTTTAAGTTCTATTTGTACTACAAACAATTTCGAATAATCATTACGCTACGACAAAGCTTCCCTTCATGATATGGGCTGTTTGGAAACTCGACACTCAGCCTGCCTATTAGGCCGTGTAATCTATTGGATTGCTGCCGATCCCAAGGTAAACAACTAGAGCTTCGGAAGCTGCCACTGATGGATCGTAATTGGATTCGGTTTGCACAATAAATGATCTGTCGAGGCGCCCCGTGCGTGTTGGGTAACTCGTTGTCGCGTCGATCAGAGACGGGAAAGATTATGATCAGGGATGTGCATTAACTCTTGTGTGATGGGGAGTTTTGTGGAGAAGTTGTTGAACATCCACAATAATTAGTTGTTCCTTTCACTGAGGTATGAGGAGTTGAAATTAGAATCAGAAATAAAGTATTAAAAGAAGAAGCTTACATTTATAAAAAATTAATTTTTGATACAACATTAAGGGCTTTAAATTGAATTATTTCAATATACATACCATTGCACGCGCAGTAAGGCCAGGAAGTATTTACTTTACTATAATTATTGGGTAGTTAAAGCAGAAGCTAACAGGTGCTTAAGTGCATAGCTCAGTCCTGGAACATTATTTCCCGGTTCTAGAATTTATCGTCTGATCATTCACACGATTACCACAGGCTTAGCGAGCTAATGAGGATTTGTTGAAGACCAACAACGAGTGCCGAAGTTGCGACAATGCAAATATTACGTAGTATTTCATTCATAAAAATCCTTTAGGGAAATACCGAGGTCCGACGTGAGTAGCTTTGCGGCGAAGGGATATGACATCACATTGAGGAAGAAGTTTTAAACTTGCAGCCAATGAGAGTGCATAAGGATATTTTGAGCATAATTAAAAGAGCTCTTAATTAATGAAACTAGTAATGCGTTATTGTATGATAAGTATTGACGGGTATGTTGCTCTATGAGAAAAATTCAGTTCATTGATATTTGTTCAAATTTGTACTCCTATGAATATAATAGTTAAATGCAGCTCAAGGCATAAGTAGCTACCAGAAAACTAGCTTTAAAATCATCGTTTTTCTGAATTTAAATGTCCTAAATACATTAGTTAGCAGTAGCAGCTCGAGAATAGAATGCAGCAAATAAATACCATTCTTGTTGACATTAATCTGTATAACAAGATAGGAGTGTCATGTAAGTAACAGCGAGCCGTAATTGAAACAATACGGAGTAAGAGTTAGGCCGATTCGTGTAGCGCCAGAGGGTGTTTATAACTGAAGAAGCTGCCACAAATTGCTGGGTGACGCACTACGCAATCACTGCCTGTCACGACCCTATTTATGACCACACTTGTTCAGAAACCGCCGCACCTCGGAGGTCGAGACTGGCCATCTATTGTCTGTCCACCGACAGCGGTCACTTGACAATCCCAAGACTGGTGGGTTTTCACGACAATCCCACGATAGCTGGTTTAAACGACCATACCACGAATGGTGGTTTAAACGACAATCCCACGATAGGTGGTTTAAACGACAATTCACGATACGTGGTATTTTGCACGACAATCATATGACGGATGTTTCGTACGACAATCTACGACGGATGGTTTCTTACACGGCAATCCCGCGACGGGTGGTTTTACACGACAACCCGCGATACTTTGTATTTTACACGACAATCCCACACGGGTGATTTTACACGATAGTACACGATACGTGGTATTTTACACGACAATAATGCGACGGTTGGTTTCGGACGACAATCAACGACAGATGGTTTTATGCAACAATTCCACCACGAGTGGTTTTACACGACAATCCCACGACAAGTGGTTTTACACGATAATCCACGATATGTGGTATTTTAGACAACAATCATGCGACGGATGGTTTCGTACGACAATCTACGACGGATGGTTTCTTACACGGCAATCCCGCGATGGGTGGTTTTACACGACAATCCACGATACGTGGTATTTTACACGACAATCCTACGACGAGTGGTTTTACACGACAATCCCACGTTGAGTGTTATTTTACAAACACAATTCTAAGACACTGCACAGTGCACGCCATTCACCCTGCACCGCACAGATGCTGTGGCCGAAGCAGTGCAGTACTGCCGCTGCTCTCCTGTGTAATTTAAGTAGCTAATGTTAGTTATCTTGTTAGTCATTTAAGTAGCTGATGCTAGTTATCTTGTTAGTCATTTAAGTAGCTGATGAGGAGGTCGAGACTGGCCATCCATTGTCTGTCCACCGACAGCGGTCACTTGACAATCCCAAGACTGGTGGGTTTTCACGACAATCCCACGATAGCTAGGTGGTTTTTCACGACAATCCACGATATGTGGTATTCTTCACGAGAATCATGCGACGGATGGTTCCGTACGACAATCTTCGACGGATGGTTTCTTACACGGCAATCCCGCGACGGGTGGTTTTACACGACAATACACAATACTTGGTATTTTACACGACAACCCCACGTTGAGTGTTATTTTACATGCAAAATCCTGAGACACTGCACAGTGCACGCCACTCACCCTGTACCGCACCGATGCTGTGGCTGAAGCAGTGCAGTACTGCCGCAGCTCTCCTGTAATTTAAGTTGTTGATGTTAGTTATCTTGTTAGTCATTTAAGTAGCTGATGATAGTTATCTTGGACGCTGAGACGACGAAGCCTTGCGGCGACGTGGACGAGACGTTTGCATGGAACAGAATCTAGCGCAACAGGAATTTGGCCTTTCCTTTGCGACTCGTTTGGTGAGAAACAAACTAACCGAAACGCGATAAAAATTTTCATACGAGTACACAAAATTTCTTGATAAATGGTTGAACGGAAAAAGTTGATTAGTAAGCTTATCATTTTTTTAAGTTCACCTAGAAATTTACTGAAAAGTTGACAAAATATTCTAATTCGAAAATTGATCTATTTTTAAAAACCCATTCTTGACTGGAAATAGGCTTATGAACAATACATGCTTTGAACAAAAAAATACATGCTTTAGCGACTCAACGAAATATATAATGCATTTTGTATAATTATTATCTTTAATGCGACCTAATATCGTAAACATATTGTGCGATATTGAGCTAAATAATATGTGTTTAAAAATTACTTTTTAAAGACAACACTTCTAAAGAATCCAGTGTCTTTGATGTTACACATGTAAAATGACTTCATAATTTTATTTTCAAACATTGCAAAAATTAATTCTCAAACTTTTTTAATATCTAGAAATTTGTTAAATTTTCAAAATTATTTATTCTGTCAACTGATTCAAGCATTTTTTCTGGCTTTATGCATGTGTGCAAAATTTCAAATTGATTGGACATGTAGAAGTGTCTCAAACTTGGATCATAAGATTTGTAGCAGACAAAATTATTTTTAATTTTTTGTAATAGTGAAAAAAATTCAATTTTCAAAATTATTTATTCTGTCAATTGATTCATGCATTGTCTCCAACTTTACGCAAGTGTGCAAAATTTCAGATCGATTGGACAGGTAGAAGTGTGTCAAATATCGATAATAAGATTTGTAGCTGACAAAATTATTTTTAATTATTTAATACTGAAAAAAAAATTATTTTTAAAATCATTTATTCTCTAAATTGATTCATGCATTGTCTCCAACTTTACGCAAGTGTGCAAAATTTCAGATCGATTGGACAGTTAGAATTGTGCCAAATGTTGATTATAAGATTTATAGCAGACAGACAAACAAACAAGAAGTGAAGTTAAAGAGAAGTGTTGTAAAAAAGAGGCTCTAGGGGAAAAAACGGACCATGTATTAGAATTTTATGCGTCATTTAAAATTAATGTACAATGAATTCATAATTTTATTTTCACACATAAAAAAAAATTTATTCTCAAACTTTTTAATATCTGAAAATTTGTTAAATTTTCAAAATTATTTATTCTGTCAACTGATTCAAGCATTGTTTCTGACTTTATGCAAGGGTGCAAAATTTCAGATTGATTGGACATGTAGAAGTGTCTCAAATATGGATCATAAGATTTGTAGGAGACAAAATTATTTTTAATTTTTTGTAATAGTGAAAAAAAATCCAATTTTCAAAATTATTTATTCTGTCAATTGATTCATGCATTGTCTCCAACTTTACGCAAGTGTGCAAAATTTCAGATCGATTGGACAGGTAGAATTGTGTCAAATGTTGATTATAAGATTTGTAGCAGACAGACAAACAAACCAACAAGAAGTGAAGTTAAAGAGAAGTGTTGTAAAAAGAGGCTCTAGGGGAAAAAACGGACCATGTATTAGAATTTTATGCGTCATTTAAAATTTGTTAGCCTATTTTTAATTTCGGAACTGAAATATAAATCAGGCGTCGAGCGAAGCGGACTTTTCAATGAATGGTTTAGGGACATCGTGAATAATTTCAAGTCGTTGGATCGTGGTGGAACTTCGAGAACTCGGGAGTTCTTAAAAATTAAACTCAATTAGTGAAATGGAGAGCGACTTTTATTAATTTATGTTTTCGCTGGAAGGTCGAAATGGACTGAAATTAGTTCTATAAGATTCAATTTAAATTCGTATGGATCCTATTTAACTTAACTTTTTCTAGCTATACATGAATTGATTCTAAGACTTCGATGAATCTATTTTCAGTTGACAGCTTGTAAAAAAGGCTTTTAGAAGAGGTTAGGAAAAAAGTGAACTGAAATGACCCAACAAAAAAAAAATACTCCTTAACGTTGCCCTAAATGGTCTTCCGAGTGCAGAAAGCAAGGTCAAATAAAAAGTTTTACTGATTAGAGAATATATATCAGCTTTCAAGTGGCCTCTTGCACCCTTTTAAAACAGACATGGAGTGAATTTACAAACACAGAAACAGAACCTAACCTAACGTTATTCCTAATTCGCAACAATGTTTCTTCTTCATCTTGATCATCAAATCGTGTCAATGCAGCATATATGTACTTAACATTACTGATGTAGTGCACAATTTTTTCAGTTTTGAAATCTAAAATGCTGAAGTTTGCATTCCGATTATTCCCAAAAATTTTATTGAAAAATAACGACCGAAGCTCACACTATATACCCAATAACATTCAATTTATCCTGCCAATCGCAGCCGCGTAACTCAGAACTACAATAATCGTGAAAGTTGTGGTCGTGGTAGTGAACCTGAATGGTCCAGGAGCTCGTCCCATAAACAATCGCTTCCTTAATCCTCCCGACTCCTGGTATCATAAATACGTTGCACCGGCAGCGCGTAGGCTGTAATGATGGGTGCTTTGGACATCAATGTTTCCAATTTGATGGAACAGGAATGGAGGAAGAACTCCACCCTAAGTGGAGGCTATACTCCCCCATCTCTTGCTTATCAACATGACTCGATGCCTGTAACAGAATTAAAAGAGCAGCAAAGCCTCCTGTAGGAATTTTTACTCAAACTTGCTTAAATTTAATAACAGGAGTTTTGTCGTCAGATTATAGATGGCTGACGATCGACCATTGCAAATCCGACCTATAAAATTTTCTCCTTTTCGTAAAGCAAGCGCCATGGTCCCTTTCAGACTTGAGGTAGGTACGGAGGTATTTTTGACTTAAAAATAAATGAAAAGTATTTATGAGATAACCGAATTCAGAAGTAGCTGAGCAACGAAGCTACGGAGCAAGCTAATGACGTCCATCCACGCAGCAACAGAACTACAAAATTGCGCATCATATAGTTGTCTAACTAAATGATAGCAACACGTAGGAATCTATAAAAAAAATTGGCAGTAACTTTATGATATGACAATCAAGCAGTAGAGTTTGCAAGTAACATAGGGACTTGGTTAGAAAGTGATCAAGTGGCAGGCTTAGTATAGTACTCGACTATGAGTCTATGAGACTATGACTATATATACCAAGCAACACACCTCAGGCACCCGCCATTGAAACAACGTTGATTAAACATCGTTCTAATGAAATAAACTCGTTATCAAGGTTGTGCTTCAAAGTCATTTGCCTGGCAGAGCAGATCAGCTGACTGTACACAAGGCGGTGGGTCACTTGACGCGCCGCGGTAATTAAATGTCAACATTTGTGGTGCACCGCGGCCTCAGTTGCTCAAGCGACAGCCAATGCCGGGAAGCTCATCAAAGCTTAATAAAGCGAAGCACCTCCACGACCCTAGGCAACATTGCTGACTTTAATTAACGAATAATTCAAATTGTGGAAGAAAATTGTAAATTTTCTTCATCCCTCTCTCGGTTTCATGGTCTCGTAAAGTGATTTGAGGGAGCATTTCGTGGCGTGAATGAGGCGAACAAAGAGGGAGAATAAAAAATGAACTCAAGAATAAAAAAATGAAGCAAAAAACAGGGAGGGAATGAAATATCATAATTTACAAACAAAGAAAATGATATGTAGTATATGAATAAATATAAGAGTAGCCTACTATATAGTCTGTCGCTAAGTACTTCAAACTTACAGATAAGATTTTCTCAGACATAATTAATCAAAATAAATTAAAAAAATACCAACAGTTCTTTTCCGTGTCATTTCAAAGCTATGATTTTTTTTCGGCGTCACTGACTCACTCCGTATGCAAACTACGTTCCCAATTTCCGTTCAAAACGCACAGCCGGTGCAATCTCACGCTGCTCAGGGCAATGACAATCCGCAATCCCGGCCAGAATCGTGTCGAGGTATGCAGCGTCCAAGCTTCTCCTTGTTATGCCTAAACAGTTTCTTCAGACGCCCGATCCTCGGATCAGCCCACGGCATCTTGTTCAGGTTTAGCGTGAGCAGAATTGCTTGTGCTGATCTCAGGCCACTAGGTATGTATAACAACAAAACGCGAGGATTAGATAAACGGCATATTTTAGCTGAGGCTCGCTGTTGCGAAGAAGCCAAGCATGCGAGCTAAAGTTTTATTTGTTAGTAGTTTAGCAACCGCGTATTAGTTCAAGAAAGTATGCCCACCAACGTAGGCTGGCTGAGCGGCTTACTAGCGCAAGCGGAAATAACTTGCCATAAGCAGGAGACATGCAACGCTAAGTAGGAGTCAAGCAATGCTAAGCAGGAGCCAAGCAACGCTAAGAAGGATTCGCGCAACGCTAAGCAAGAGCCATGCAATGCTAAGCATGAGCCAAGCAATGCTAAGAAGGAGTTAAGCAATGCTAAGTTGGAGCCATGCAATGCTAAGTTGGAGCCATGCAATGCTAAGCATGAGCCTAGCAATGCTAAGAAGGAGTTAAGCAATGCTAAGTAGGAGCCATGTACGTAATGCTAAGCAGGAGCCATGCAATGCTAAGTAGGAGCCATTTACGTAATGCTAAGCAGGAGCCATGTAACGCTAAGAAGGATCCGTGCAATGCTAAATAGAAGACATGCAATGCTAAGTACGAGCCATGCAATGCTAAATAGGAGCCATGCAATGCTAAGTAGATGTTGTTCTCATGACCGGCTGCTTACTACCCTGCGCGTGCAAAGAAACCAGTTTCTCATCTGATAAATAATTTCAACTTGAAAGGTAAACGTATTTTCTTGAAAATTCCGACGAGTGAAAAGAAACAGTAAAATATGTTTGTATGAATAATGCATGTAAGAGTTCAAACAAATGTTACAAGACATGAAATAGAAATTGTCTTCAGATCAAAGTAGTAAATGCAGTCCTTAAAATCAGTTGTAATATTTATAGGTTGATCGCATTCTTACCTTTTTTTTTTACTCCAGCAATGGGGATTGAAATGAAAAATTCTCTGAATTTTGATCAACATATAAGTTTATTCATGATTTTCTATTGTTTCACCATAAAAAATCGAAAAATTAATCCTGAATTCAAATCGAATCAACAAACAACTCAGGATCCCGCGGCGGTAATAAAATTTCTCGATATTTCAGGAGGCAGCTTTCTAATACACACGTAAAAGTTCTCTTAAATCCTCGACTGGATTTTTCTCTGCAAAACACTTCTTAGGCGCACCTTATGGTCCATATTTATAGAGAAACCGAGTCATTCCTTACTAGAAAACTACAGCAGCGTCCCGAATTCTGGGCCATCATTCTAGTGCAGAAGAAACCGGCGGTCTCGCTGCCCGAGATTCATGAAGGCTTTCTGCAATGCCATCCGCATCGAAATGTGACCACAGTCAGGTCTTTTATTTTTAATTCTTAATACAAATTACGCTTTTTTTGTCCTAAGAGAAAAAATTAATTTTGGATTTATAATGGGGAAATTTCACGATGAATGCCTTGAAATGTAAGCGTGTGGAACAGTTTTATTGCAAACTTCGCTACTGAAATTTTGCGGACAGAGATTCATAGCTTAGGTGTATTGATTCTCAATCATTTAAAAATCAAGTTATGAAGATCAGTCGGTTTAATAATATTACTATGAAAATCTCCAGATTTTGGTGAAGAACATTAGTATTTAATAACTGAATCTCCTCTTATCGAGTTCAATAGAAATACACACTAATTATTTGCAAGTTACTGGAAATGCTAACCTGAAAATGTATAACTAATTTTGACCTCCCTGTTCATCTTTAAAAGCTAGAAGTAAGTTAAAAAGTCGGCAATAAAGTGACACTGCCGCAATAAATAGCTGCATTCATCAACAGCAAAATGTGTCGAGATTACTTTACGTTTTATATCATGTTTATAGAGGCCATTTAACCTAGCGGGTGCATGGGGTTCCGTTTGGCAGAAAATGTCCTGATAGAAGTTAAAAAAGCAAGCTTCCCGTAACTAAAAATATATGAACTAATGTTGCGCACAATAAAAGCTACATTGCAAAATTCGTTACAGGATGTAGTACAAATAGAATGACAACGGAACTTAAATAATTTCGATAATAGCTATGTCTGGGAGACGCAACTCAACTTTATAAAATATCGCGAGCATTACTTCTTCTGCAACACACTTGGCGCATGATCGGTTGGAGAATTTTACGACAAAAAAGGCTTCACAGGATATTACGAGCGAAAAAGGCAGAAGTTAGGGTAAAATATAATTGGTCACGCCCATTCAGTTGGTCATTCAAGTCACGTTTGTTTGTTCAAACAATTTTTGAAAATCTGCTCAGTTTTGAGTGTGAGAAACGAGTCGAATGAACTGTATACACAAAAGACAACAGCAAGAACCAAGGGAATCCTCTTTTGTATTTTGGCGTGAGGGCAGCTGAGAAGAGATGAGCCAGGACGAGGGCAACCCTCAGTACGTGTCACTTACCTGATCCCTCGGCTAAAACCAAGCTAGGCCTAAACATCGCCGCCATAGAAGAGTTTTGCATGCGTCGCGTCTGCTTTCCCTGTCTGTCTGTCTGAAAAAAATATCCCTGGCACTTCACGATGTCTGTAGACTATATGGCTCACAGTCCACGTGACTCAACGTCTGAAAATTGGGCAAGAAATCTCATCAACATGGATCAATATCTGCCAATTGGGGAAAGAAGTAGTGTTTGTAAAAAAGGCTCAAAAAGACATTCGAAAAGGCTCAATTTCTGCAAATTGAGCAAGAAATCTATTCGTCATGACTTAAAATCTGTACATTAAACAAGGAATCCTGACAATTTGACTCAATGAGACTTAATGATTGTCATCTAAGCAAGCAATCTCATCAACATATTTCAATGTCTGCAAACTGCATAATGTAAGTTTGTCACCGTTATTCAAAACAATATTTTAGGTCATTCTTCTACTCAGACCATTTTACATTTACTCAGAAGGACGCGAGTCAATTTACTTGCTTATTTTCTTGCACGGGAGCGAGCGAAGCAATTCCTGCCGGACGAAGCCTGTCAGAGACACGACCTCTGGCCGACCGTCGCAGAATATGAATAGTCAGAATATATAATATAATATTTATATTCCTGGTAAATATACCGTGCATATGAGTATTGATTGTGAGAAAGTATTTGAATGTGTGCCTGGACGCTGGTAAAATAACTTATTTTGGCAGCGGATGAGAAGGAAACGTGGCAAAAGTTAATGCTAGAAGTTTCCAAAGAAAGATACTGTGAGTAACAATGTTGTGTGATATTATTCAGCACAAAGATTGCTCAAAGTTGTAAACAAATAATACCGCTTGGTACTGATGCCAAACTGATACCGTTGAAAATATTGTAAAAAATTGACCGAAACCGTTAAAAAAAAAGATGTATTTCAAGGTGGTTTTGGATTGGAAACGCATCACAAACAGTCGCGTCATAATCGTCGCAACTCTGCCTGTAACGCCATCGTTATAGCATCTCTGACCGTCGCGTCATCTTTGTTACTACGTCGTCTACAGTCATTGACAATCTTTTCTCTAATGTTGCCCCTCTTTTGACTTCTGAAATCTGAGCTGGTAAACTAGAGCTCCTCTAAAGTGAAAGGATCTTTAAAAAATAAAGAATTCTAAAAAAGAAAAACTTCCAACGTTTCCTCTTCCGTAGCGTTCGAATGACAGAAATCCAGGTCAACTTTATCAATTATGTTCTACTTGAGCAATAGCTAAGAGCTAAATTTCATCATTGGGTTGAGTAAATTACCGAGGAGGAAATTTATGAACGAATGATTAACGGAGGGTTGGATGAACCATTAAATCTTAGATCTTGTAATGGCTACAGGAAAAGTAGCCATTATAAGACTAATGTGAAGCGGTGTCAGTTTACTGTTTATTTCTTACAAGTTCTGTTTTGTGGAGAACAGTGCAGGAGAAAAAATTTTGACAATGCTTTCTTTATATATAATTTTAGAATAAATTTTATATAAATAAAATTATTTATAAAATTTTACATTGTCGAATTTTTTATATAATATATAACAAATTTGACAATGCTTGCTTTTATAATGCCTCTTACATTATCAAGCAAGGGGCAAGTGCTGAAGCTATTGAAGAGGGATACTTCGCACATCAAGGGAGCACATTTCAGAAGGAAGATTCCCCTTTATAAAGTGTCTCTGCCTCCCCACACACTTTCCCCTCCCTGTGTCCCTCGGACAAGAGGTAAGGGGGCCACTACTGAAGAGGCTTCATTGATAAAAGAATCTCGCCAAGCGGGGGTTCGAAACTCGATACACTTGAAGGTAGACTCCTTTGATAAAAGAGCAGTCGCCTCCGCTCCTCAACGCTATTTTCCCGACTATTTTTCTTGCCTGAATAAATGAAAGAATTTCAGTGGACATAAAGGCGACTGCAAGAAGTTGATTTGTGGGAGAGTAAACAATTTTTTGGAAATTAGTTAGTAAGTTAGTAGGAACGGCTGATAATTTTGTAAAATTTCATTTCTTCACGAAATATTTATAGGCCAGATAAGTTTTAAGCAAAAGTTGTATTTTTATCCTGTCATGAGCCAAAATCATCGAGGAAAGGAAAGAAGTGTGTTTTTAGTATACAATTCTTTTTTTTTGTTTGAATGAACAGTTTCCATTAGAAGGCAATCCCACTGAAACAATAAAAAGATTTAATTAAAACAATGGATGGCGGTCGAACAGCATTTGAAATTTTTAATGGATATCTAAAGTTAGAATTCAACAATTCAATCTTTGTGTTAAGTGAACCTTGTACTTGCACGAGAGTATCACTAATTCAAATTAAAATGCAAAAATTTACCTCACATTACAAAACGTTCTATTCTCAAAGTATCCATGAGAGAACACTCACTCAAGCCTTATTACGCAGTCATCATATATCCGTTGAATCAGGCGCCCCGATAAATGCTTCGTAGAATAATAATAAACAAAACGTGTGCATATTATTCGCAATAGTGAAACACAGACGTACTATATGAGCAACACTGAAAGAGCCGTAAGGAAAGAGCGGCTCAAAGAGAAGGTCATTAGCTTGAGATGAAAATGAAGCGCCAGGTCGTCAATGTTTGCTTTGATCCTGAGGTTTGAGACGAGATGTTACTGCCACGCCGGTTTGGCTGCTTCCGGATTGAGTCTTTGAGGCAACAGTTAAAAATTTCCATGGGTAAATACGATCAATGGCACTGCGTCATCAAAGCCTGGCAGGAGATGTCCTGAAATCCCTAAGTCAATTTCGAGTGTGGGCAGATGTGCGATGGCTGAAAGAATGGAATCGGTGCAGGATAGATTAGCTGAAGCCGAGCAAAAGACTTAATCTTTTCAACCCCAGGCTTTGCAATCGGTAATTCTAATCTGAGGTTCCTGAATCGGATTTAATTAGAGATGGAACTCTCGCTCCTAACTGAAAGGTTTGCATTGAATTACGATGGCTTATCAAGTATACAAACTATAGCATAAAACATTATTTCAGTGAAACTACACTTTAGTAATGTCTTCAATTTCATGAAATATATATATGAACTACATCGTGTAAGAAGGAGATATTGATTGCATGTAGATTGTCAAAGATGAAGTTAAATAAAATCAAATTTAATTTTGAAACGTAATATTTAAAAAAATGTATGATTGCTACTTGTAAAGAAATGAATACCCAATATTTTATCATAATTGAAAAAGTATGCCAAGTATAATAAACAATAAGTCTCTTTTATTATTTAGTTAAAGAATGCAGCATACAAGATGTTTGGGGGCCCTGTCAATGCACCGTGTCCATCATCCGTGGTGCTGGGTTCAATTATTTTCGTTCTTAGCTCTGGCTTTGTCACACCGCGGCCATTTGTTTTGGTGCGCCAAAGGATGTGGCCTCTTGAGTAAATGTTTAGACGACCCAACAGAGCTGCTTTGTCCCTCCGGAGCCTGGGCTGCGTTCCCCTACCCACTGCAGCGTTCACGCCCCCAACCTCAAGCGCTACATTCGATTTTTGTGCGTAAAAACACGAGTAATTTGCGAGCGAGAATTTTTATTTACGGTAAAAAATTGACTTTCTGTGTAGGATGCAAGTTAAGCGTATACGTATCGTAGGCGTATACATGATCATAAACGAGCAACACGTTAAGTATCGGACGAAAAAGTAAGTCTGTTTAGCTGAAAGATCTTCATCTGTAATCTTATGAGGCTATCACGGAACGAACTCATCGCCAATAATCTTATATAAATATTGTGATCGGGAGAAAATTCTAACGTATCCTAATGGGAAGGAGCATGAGAAAATTCTTATAACGTGCGTAAGAAACAGTCTGGGAATAATAACAATTGAAAGGCAAATATTAAAATTACAATAATATTACAACTTTATGCAGAAGCAATCACAAATATTCAAAGTTAGGGTTTGGTTTAGTGCTAACTGGCGAGGGCTTTCGTAGGACTCGAGTGTTAATGGTGATGGCTTGAGACTGAGCCGTAATGAGCTTAGCGTCACGTGGAGCTGTGCGGGGTAACTGTTATGAAGGAGTGACTTAGGAACTCTAACGCAGTGCTACTCAAGTTACTCTCGACATATTCAATGAAGCGAGGCAAGGACTGAATAATCGTATGCGCGAGACTCACAGAGGATATGCGTAGAGGCAACCAGAACGTGGTAGATAGTTCGATTCTATTGGAAGCAGTGATAAAATAAAACTTGAGAAAAAATTGATACGGTTAATGAGGAGCAACACGCTAGATAATACACCAGGAAATAAGTTTTATCTAAAGAACGGTCTGTCTAAAAAGTTAAGGTTTATTCACCCATGGAAGAGAAACTTCTGAAATCTGAACTTTAAAAATGGTTAGCAAACTTCAATAAGACACAAACTTATTGACGTAAATGAAATTATGCTTGAAGTTCTAGAATTAAGCTCGATCAAATATATATTTCCCTTTGCTGATATGGTAACCGATCTTATGGTAACCGATCTTACGGTAACCGATCTTTCATTTTTCAACCGATCTTTCATTTTTCAACCGATCTTTCTTTAACAGTTGTCCATATTCTTTTACTTCGACTCATTATTTTAGAAATGTAAATTTTTCCTCGCCACGCATGCTATGTTGTAGTTACCCTTATAGCCAGTTCAGTGCGCTACGCCTGCACATCGTCTGCAGCTGCTCAGTCGACGCTGTTCAGACCCCGACAGCCGGGTTTTCCTTCCCCGTTATGCGTGCTTTAGATTCTCATGCTGTTAAAACAACAGCCTTATTATACCAGTAATCCCGCAAGTACACAAAGTTTCCCCGTGCAAACGATTTCGGTGTTCAGAATCCCAATGACCGAGACTTTGTCGTCGTGGCGAGATGACGATAAAAAATTTTTCGAAATGCCCATTAGGCTGCTATAAGATTGCTTGGTTTGACTCGAGAGATTACTGAAGACTAAAACTGTTTCCGATATTTGCATGGCTGTTGACTAAATTGTGTTCGATATTTAACACAGGATGATTATGTTTAATGTTTATGAAGATACGTGGTGATAACGAGAGATATGATTTATTTCGTAAGGTACTTATTCTCTCAATCGCTTTCGCAATTGAATTATCTTAAAAAAATATAACTCAGTACTCACTGCAGTGAGTGACAGAGACCGCATTTTCTCGTCGACGAAAACGTGAAGTCACGGACAGACAGACGGACATGGCGAGCACAATAGTGCATTTTTTCCATAAATGAGAAAATGCGCTAAAAATGACAGATACTGACTTTGTTGTGTTTTGAATATGCGTACTTACATTTAAACATCTACCGTCTTGGTATACCAGAATTTCGGAAGAAAAATACTTCTTAGCTTCAGATTTTGCGCCCAGTCGATCTTTATCTCGAAATAATTTTTTTTCACTCAAACTTCTTCATGCATTGGGGCTGTGAAATTGCCGCTCCCCACTTCACTTACTCTTATCTAATTTTCCTCATCTTCCCATGTTAAGCCAATTTTATGCGATGCGATTTGCCTTCGGAATTGTCACGGGAATGACGTTTTTCTCGACACGGTAATGGCAATGCAATGAAGAATGACATTCCTGGAAAATTAAATTTATTCCCCCGCCAATTATTGTATTTGTTACGGTGTATAAATATATTAGATGATAGGAATATATATTCGAATAATTTCTTTAAACGTTAACTTGTTTAAATTTTTCTAATAGATGTGGTCACAACTGAATTCAATAAGTATTTCATACATCTCATATATTGTAGGGGGTCCCGGGACTATTGTCCAAAAAGTTATCATTAAAAGCTAAAAATTTTCATCCATTGTTAAAAATTTGTTTTATTTTCACAAGGAAAATATCTATGAATAATTAAAATCTTTAAACTCTAGCAATTCTACTCTTCCATACACTAATGAATCCGTTTTACTACAACACAATCGCTCATCCCATCTCATACAAACAACGGTTTGTGTTCTACACAAAACACAATAATAGATGGGTGTAGCAAGAGCACTGATCGAATGCTATTTAATTGATATAATCGTAGGACAAAAACATGTTAATCGACCGCAATGCACGGCTTTAAATCGCGTCGCATGTCAGACTTACGCTGGCGATCAGGCGAGATAATGGATCGCAGAGTCATTAGTTGAGGCAATGTTTTAGTTCATATCAAATATATATAGGTACCTATATCACTACTGGGTGGTCTCGAAAGTTCGTTTGAGGAATCCAAGTTATTCGATAGGAACTTGAAGATGAAACATGAAAAAGCGACGATATTGGAATGGAAGTTTAGTGTACGTTCGTATTTTCTAATATAGAGTGAAGCAAGGAACAAATTTCCTGTAAAAGTTCCATAAAAAAATATTTAACTACACTGCGTACGATAACAGCACTCAAAAAGAGTCATACAATTGGAAATTGTATCGCAAATTCCAATAACTCAGCGTGCACAAATTGAGTGTGTTAACCCAAATTTAAGATCATCTTTCAACTAAAAAACAAATTACTTTCAAAATAACAACTATAATAGCTTTAAAACAGCTAATGATCCTTTTTGTAATTTCATTGACTGCAGTTAATGGAGTGTTGAAGAGGTCTCAGCTATAGCCATTATATCATAGGTCTGATCCTGCAGGCTCTCATATGCCTGACGTACGACAGAACTCTGCTGCTTTATTACAATGGCTGCCATCATCAGTTGATTGATGATAAACAGGTTACAATATATGGCTTTTCAGAGTAATAACAATTAGTAATTTTTCCGTTTTTTTTTATTTCCTTACAAATCCCGATAGTTGTAATAAGTTAATCACTTAATGAAGTATTTTAGCTGTAATACTCTCATAGAATTGAGATATTTAGTGCAAATATTCCATGTATCCTGCAAGGATTATTTGATTAACTTGTGAAACAATTAATGCATTGTAATTATACTTGTAATTTAGAACTAGTGCCTAGTCAGTCAAGGAATGCACGACGATGTGCTAGTCAGGAATAGTTCGCATTGTATATTTTTCACTGTGAAGACAGTTATTGCATATGTGGCAGCTCTGTGGCCGTACTGTCAAAATTCGTTCAAGTACACGTAGCGACCTATATGTTCGTAGCGGCTTAAGTAAACGTAGTGGCCGATTTCTCGTCTGTGATTGGCTAGCGGAGTATCAAACTTGTAATTAACATAGATAGTATACGGCCCCTGATTGACATTCAACAGGCTAGAGAAGCCGGGACTTTCAACATAAGTTTTATGTTACTTTTCGTGATTTAGTAAATCAATCAGCCAACCAACATCGAGGCTCATACTAATTGTGCCTTCAGGTTTGAAATTCCAGCTTTTTATAATCTTAAGGATTATGATTGCAGAAATTATACCCAAAAAATTCACTAGGTTTCAAGACGATCTGAAATTTTAAACTGCCTAATCTAATATAATTTTTCGTAGAGTCATTGGCCGTTGAATCTGAGATTTTGTGAACATGAATTTGAGACAATCTGGACTGTGATAAAATATGTCACTTCTTAAGCGTGTGCGATTCTAATACCAATAGGCACTAACTTCTCCTTTTATTATGTACTTACAGGCACCTTTAAACGTCGTACATTTATCTAACGATCAAGCTTACGACCCAGGGTTATGATTTTTAAATTCAAAGGTGATCAGAGGCGCGATCTATCGTGACCTGGGACAGCTCCGTCCGAAACTTATACTAAGGATATTAAAGATACTAAGGATACTAAGGATACTAGGATGCTAAGGATACCAAGGACACTAAGGATAAGAAGGATACTATATAAGGATACTAAGGATCAAAGCTTTTTCTAGGATCGTAAAATCTACGACATTCGATCATCGCCTCATTTTGTGATCGGCCTGTCTTATTTAAAGCTTGAATGTGTATTGGCTGATAGATACACAGGGACAAATTTTTCCGTGTACCGGCCCTTGTCAACTGTGTGTGTTTACGTGAGAGTCTCTCAGACGCTGTTTGCTAACACAGCAACCTATACAAAAGCAATCGCAGCCTCTCGCTCGCCTTGTGTAAACCTGGCACCAAGCAGCACCTGTTGTGGAGGCTCAATAGTAATAAAAACAGTAAGCGATAATGATAGCAATACTTGTGATAACAAGTGTTACGAGAGAGAAAGAAGTCCCTGTAAAAGAGATTGTTGCAGTAATAGAAATTACAGTGAATGAAGTAAAAGCGTTGACAGAGAAAGTGGTAGAAGGGATAGAGTATTATTCTTTCAATATCATTAGCTAGTTACAGTACCTTTAATGACATCGATTTTATATTGCCACTTTTTTCTTACAGAAGAACGGAAGGAAAACAATAGCATAGGAGTTAATAGGAGGGGAGTGATCACTGCGAAGTCCAATTTTGTCTTCTTTGCTTTCGAAGTTTCAACAGAAAAAATGTATTCTCTCTTGATTAAAAGTGGATAATTTTCTGTAATAATGGTATTAATTTCAATGACGAACAAAACTTTAATGATTTATTCTCTCAATATCATAGAGTCCAAATAAAATAAAATAAATTCTTCTAACAGGATTTGTTCAATAAATGCTGTTTGGACTTTGAAGGGTCAGTGAAAGAGTGGACTAGTAATGGCGTCGATGCTGCAGCATTCCTGAAGATGGTTGGTATCTTCCCTTTCTTTCAAGCTGCGGTATTTGGTCGTTACATTTCAAGTGCTCTAGTTCTAGAGAAAAGAACTGCCGTACATCAGAGCTGAGCTCCTAAGTGAAGAGGTATTGTTCACGTCGCACTGTTCCACAAAAATTTCCTAAATATCGGTCCCACGCTATTTATATACCATACTTGGGGATTGAGCCTAAAATAATACGTTTCTTCCAATTTTACAAATGTCACCAATATGAATTTTCTATTTAATAAATTATTTTTCCTATACATCAGCATAAATTTGGTACATACTGATAATACCACTTACATTGTTCTCAAAATTAACTCCATACGTTTATTTTCATTTTTATATTTGAAGATACTTGCAGTTTAACCCGCCAAAGCTCGGAATTTGCGAATGCCGTTATCATGCATGAATTCGGTGAGTGATATTATAATAAATTGTTTGTTAATTAAAGAAATGTCTTTTCACTCTAGCAATCAACGTTCGTTAATTCCCATTCGTCCCTATTTTTGAGAAATTTAGAGTAAATTTCAGAACTTTAAACTAAAGAATTAGTTAGCCTTTGAATAAAATCTAAATTAATATTATTTTAAAATTGAATTGATTCTTTAAATTAAGTTTAAAATATTTCTTGATTACTAATATTGGTATTACACGTACGGGTGGTATCTCGACACAGTATATAGGCATTGGGGACATGTGCTCGAATATCTCCTATGTACTTCCAGGGCCATGCTTCACAAGTGAGCCAAATGTCAAATATTAACATAAACAACAGATTCTTTTTTGCTCGTATAAACGTATTATATAATATATTTGCTCATATAAACGTATTATATAATGTAAAATAATTTATAATTCCAATATCCGTTATATCATTGGATTGTTCCCTTCGTTGTTGCTAATAAAATGTGGCAATATCATCCACGAGAAGCCAGCCTGCAGGAGACAGCCCTCCGTGTGGGCGCTCGTAACCCTGCGCTGTGTTTTGGCTCCACGGCGAGTAATGATCAAACTCCATTGTTGAAATGGCCGATGAGAAATACTGCCCGCCACTTCATGTCAGGAGGGAAATTTACGGCCGTGATAGCCGCCGTTTGGCCGTAGGGGCGCGTCCTGAGGTATGTTGCCTTCGGTGTGAAACACCTGGCTTCTGGGGCGAGTCTTATAGAACTTTTCAAGAATTAATTTCCTTTAGAAAATTATGAAGAATAGACTTTTTTACTGGATGGTCATTAGTAAAATTTGTGTTATGGTCGAGATGATGTACGAGTAATTTGAATGTGCATGTAAACTAATAATTATTTTAAAATCATTATTGAAAATGTATAATCCTATGAATTATTTTCCTTACTAATTTAGATTTCTATGAAAGCATGTAAACTTTTTTCATATACTCAAAATATAACATATCTCAGATAATAACTCTTCATCGAATAAATCTTTAATCCCTTTTTTGACCCATTAACATATTCTCAAGTCATTCATTTCCTAAAAAAAGAAGTGTTTGCACAGGAATAGTTTGTACTCCATCGATGTATCTTAGAAACAAGGGCGGGACTTACATAATCACCGTAATCTCATGGCAGGGGCGACCATATAGATGAAAGGAAGGCCTCAACTTCAGAGAAATATTGTGCTGATTGTCATCTGCGAGTCCCAAATGAGGCGCATAACTGCCGGAGTCTCCGACGCGCGTCGTCTGTCGTCCGCGTGACGCTAATGCGGACGCTGGGCCGCGGACGCCGTGTTTTGCAGGCGTGGCCGCTTTTGGGGTTTGATTCTCACAGGAAAAATTTGTGTCGTAATGAGTTTGAAATATTTTATGTTAAATTAATTTTTTAGTTGACCAAAACAGAAATAAATGTATCGAAAGCTTACTCAAAGTATGTAAATTCAAATTCTACAAGTTTCGGTAATTTTAATTTAGTCATTGTAGTAAAAATGAAGGAAAAATTAATGACAACGCGTTCAATAAATTTAACCCAGTACTAGGAATGATATCACACAAAATAATTGCAGAAAATATAGTTTTCACTGATCACTCCCGCGAGTGTCGGGCAAACTGCAGTAATTATACAGGACCCGCCCATTGCCTCTATAATAATTAACTCAATTAAGGTCTTATCGACCCACGAAATCTGCGCTGTAGATTAAATACACTGAGATCGTGTATCAGATAAACAAAGTAATTACTACCCACATACAGCCGGCTCTCGAAACCCTAATAAATAGCCAGCCAAATCAGGAACGGCCGAGAGTCCGGCTTTGAACGGCCACCGATAATTCAGACATTATATATACAGGGTAATTATACCTGCAATATAGTCAACCTTTCATAGCTGAGGCTGTCGCACCGGCCTGTGTTCGGCGTCTCAGCTTAGGCTGTAAATAAATGATGGAATTTCAAGACAAAAGCAAATATCATCGGGACATTTCTATGGTGGAAAAGTTTAATTAAAAACAATGTTTAGGCTAGGCACTTCCGGTTTTATATCTCTTTTGTCCTTAATGGATGAGATTCTTGAATTTTCTTGTTTTAATTCGTGGATAATTGTGTGAATTTATAGATACGCACGTTCTCCCAAGTAGGTATGTCTTCTTCGTTCCAGAAAATATTCAAATCGGTACGGTTAAGAAAGCATAATTTCAACTATTGAAAGTCAAGCAGCAATAAAATCTTTCATGATATTTCAAGTAGTTTTTGTGCTCACTTGCATTTTCTTTTACAAATCACTATGCCACAGACTACTAAACAATGCCGGTAGGTTGGTAGCATCAAGCGTAAATAGACTGAAAATTTGCCTTTAATTTTTCAAAGGAGCCTGAGTAATTACATGGTCATGCGATATGCTAAGATGCGCTCCTCAAGAGGCCTTCAATAAGTTAAAGCCCTCGCGAGTGAAGCGACATGAAGCCCTCAAAGCCTCTACAAGATTTATTCGTCCGATAATAATCGGTAAGTAAGTAAGTAATTATAGCGTCTCGACAGAGAAACACAAACAAAAAACCTCTCCATGCAAACAAAAAATACAAATAAAAACAGACTCGTTGCATGTCTCTCCCTGAGTAGACTCGGCACACTTTAACACAATGAGACACCCCTTGACAATCTTGTGACACATCTTGACACACTTTGATACGCGCTGACATGCCCATGGCTCGTAATTGAAACGCCGCGCGTATGTATTTATGGCAAACATACGCCGGGATTATCATTATTTTGTGAGCACAAACTCTAGCTGAACGTAGGAGCGTTTATGTGCGGGTGGTCTGTGGTCTTGCATCGGATAGAAGTTGTGGCAACAGGTAATCTCGGATAAATGAAAAAATTTTAGTATTTTCAAATAAAATTAGGTAGTGCTTCCCCATTCATTGATCTGTCATGTTGTAATTTTGCAATAAATCCAAATCACTTATTTATAAATTAATGATCTTTGTGTTTAGACCCGAAATATTGAGGATAGGTAACCGGTGTTCGTTGATTATTTGCTAAACATGATAAAATTTGCTCTAAGTTTTGCAAATCAATCAAAGATTTATTGTGCATCTGTATTGGCCACAAACTTCCACCATTCAGTGGCCACCAATAACATTACCATTATTCCCACATGGCCTCCATGCAGCGTTTGAAAAGAACTAGAAAAATAATAGACTGGTATAGGCGATGTCTATGTTCACTATTTGATCGCCTTGTCCTGCAGCATTATCTAGATGAGCAAAAGATAGCGATGAATAATGTCGACTGCAGGGTCAACATGACGCTACTGAGGCCATGAATATAAACAACAAGAAGAAGATATAAGTTATGGAAGAGCTCCTGAGTGGTTAAACCAACGCCTCTGGAGGTAGCAGCGCCCAAATAGTACACGTATACAAGACTAGAGTTTAAAGAGTAACATTTACATAATTTAATAGTCAACTTTGATAGTGTATCAATACTAGTTTGTATTGATACACTTTTGAATACACAAGGATGTATCATGTATAACTTTACCCTAAGAGTATTACCTTTACTTTTACATTTACCCCAGTATTTACCCTAAATTTGGGGACAAAAAAAAATTGCTTACATTGGCTTTTTACCCCAACTTTTGCGCTTCCGTGTACCTGATGACCTGGCCACTGAACTAGTCAGAGGACAAAAATTAATTTCTTTAATACCTGTCTGAGATTTTTGTCTTGAGTATTCTACAGATATTTTTCTTCGTGATATTGCCGGAAGGGATTAAAATGTCGTTTTGTTTAGCTGTGTTGTGAACGTGATGCCACCAAGAAAATTTCATTGCCACCCCATGAAATATTATTTGTAAGTCAGAAAATTTTTTTCAGAGCCGCTAGGAGCTGCTGCAGGCCAAGAAAGACATGGTCGACGTATTATTTACGGTCAAAACGGAAGCCAATTACGATCTATCAACGTCAGCGACAGTTTGCGCTGCGCTGTCCTGCGTCTTTGGGAGGCATCTGATCCTGCGAAGATTTTATAGATACGATGTTTGATCCTGGATAGGAAAGTAACAGAAGCCTATGCGGTCAGTCATGTAATATGAGTATTCAGAGCGTAGATATATACTTAAATTATATAATGTTTTTGTGGAACTGGATGAATCATTTTGTAAATGAAGTAATTTTTCCATCCATGTTTTCAAGGTCCATATTAAAAGTGAGTGAAAACCCACTCTAACAAATTAGCTTACATTCGAACCTTTTCATGATTCATGATTCAAATTGTTCAGACTGTATCGGTTTTCGTTCAAAAACAACAATACAATGAAAAGAAACACATAAAGGAATGGATAACAATTTGAAATTAACGCGTAGAAATTTGTAACCCTTAAATGTAATGCAATTTCAACGTTTGATTTTAAATCTAGGAAAATTTTGTGAATCAAACTGAAGCAAGTAGATTCTCATTGAGGTTGCTTGATTTAGGTTCGTTATTCATCTGCGCCGACAATCCATACCTCAGGCGCCGATAGTTCATGCCTCAGGCGCATTCCAAAGTCGGGTGCTTATATCCCGATCGCATCGTTGGTAGCATCATTCGGTAGAAAATTCATCCGTCACTCCGAAATTAATTTTTCAGTCCGAAATTTCACCCCTGGGTAGCATCCCTCGGTCGAAGGTTCATCCCTCAGTCGAACCTGGGTCGAAAGTTCATTCCTCGGTCACAGGTTTATCCCTCGGTCAGAAGTTCATACCTCGGTGGCATTGTGGTGTTAAGACATTTTGTGACTTTTATTTTGTAATAAAATTATAATATACCTTTACCTTGGCAACACAGTTAGGAAGTTAACGTGGCGCACAAAATTTTTTCGTTAGTCATTATCGTTCCGCTGATCCCCGCTGCAGGTTACTTTAAGCTCTAATAGGTTCCTTTTTATTGTCTGAATAATTGTTATATTGTATTATTATTTCTTTATTCATCTTCAACGACGATCATTTATTAGATTTACTTTTCAACAGATACGCACGTTGCCAAGGGTATTATTCTTTACACTATTTTTCCTCATCGTAATACTTATATTCAAAGCCAACCTTGTTGTTAATTTGCCTTGCATTAAAATCAAAGTTCCAGTCTCTTTCATTTACAATCCTGTTGGTTTACTGTGTGGGTAATGACTGGCACTTACCCCACAGCATCCCTTTGTCGCATCCACCGTTTATAAGTTCATCCTAAGGCCGCATTATGCTGTCTCATGTTTATTCCTCGGTTGGAAATTCATCTGTAGGTCGAAAATTCTTCACGGAGAACCGCTTCACGAAATTATTAGATTTATATATAATTCTATTAAAAATACTTCTGCATGAATAAGACCTGGTAAGCTTCAGGCTGTAAAAATTTTACAGAAAACTGGAATAATTTACTTTAAAAAGATCGAACTTGCATGCATGGATTAAAACTTCCATAAACTTAATTTCGCGAACAATTTCAAAATTAAATTTTAGTTAAAATGAAGCATAGGTATGGATTGAAAGTATTATTGTTTTTAGCAAAATATAGAAACGGTGTTTAACATATTGCAATCATCCGAAAAAATGTGGCCAACATGTTTGCGTCGTCGTCATAGGCTGAGGAACTTGCAGGGAGTTCGGTAGGCGGCGCTCGCATGCGTCGTTACACTAATTAAGCAATACGCTGTGTAAGTACGAATAAAGCCTATGCAATATTTTGTAAGTACAAATAAAGCCTATGCAATATTTTGGCCCTAGAAGCTAATTATATTACCAGGGTAAGGCTGTTCAATCAAAAGTTCCGAAAGGAGGCAGTTTTCTTTTCGAAGTTTTAAGGCGGACAATGGAGCAAAAGTATTTTATAACATTCGATGTATTTACAAAAATCCCCGCTCACTAAAACTAGAGCGTTCAAGACTCGTATAGCTTAAATTTGTTACTAAAATATGTAAGAAAGTACTGCGATAATAATTGGATTGGCCATATTGACTATTTCCATTTTCCTTAAGCACTCCCAATAAGAAAAATTAGAAAAACTAGATCAATATTAAGAAAAAATGCTGAACATTGTACATTATATTGCACAATCGCGTAAATCTGTCAACGAACATATCAATCACAACCCAGTAATGTGCCAATACCCATCCCGCCAATAAATCATATTTTATCAACTCTGCCCTGAAATATTTATCTATGAAATTCATGTAATTCATTCGCTTTCCAATATATCTTGCTGTCAGTGCAATTCATTCCATGACAACTAATTTATCTCGATAGTTGAATGTGCGACGCGACGACTAATTGATCGCGTCACTAATCACAGACCGGAATGCAATCAACGCTAAAATCAGAATTTCTGTATCAGGCTTCAATAAAATAGCTCAGAATTTGAAAAATAAGTTTGATTGATTTAAAGAACATTTCTAATGAAGCCGTTGCGTTAATGATAGCTCTGCATAGATGGTCGTATTGGCACGCATTCTTTCGTTGGATGTTAAATGCACGATCACCAAGCGTTGTGATTTACTAAGCGATTCTGCAGACTAATTGAGTGAAATAATTGAATTTTGTGGACCGAGTTTGTACTTAACCTAATCCAGTAAGAGTGATCTCTGAGGAATTTTGTGTTCCGTCTAGAGTATAAGAAACACGAGTGAAGGATGTAGCGTTTACGCTACACATGTGTTGTGTGCAGCGAAGAATGTAAGTAAAATGAAGCTACGCATGCGTAGAGTGCAGCGAATAATGTGTAGTGCAGCGAAGGAAGCTACATATGTGTAGAATGCAGCGAATAATGTAAGTAAAATTAAGCTACACATGTGTAGAGTACAGTGAATAATGTAAGTAATGAAGCTACACACGTGAAGAGTGCAACGAATAATGTAAGTAAAATTAAGCTACACACAAGTTGAGTGAAACGTATAAACTACATAAATTACTGAAAGCGGCTGAAGAAGCAATGGGAGAGCGGAGAGCGACCTCCCTCATCTCAAAATGATTAGCTAGGTTGCAGAAATACCTGGACGCACGATGATTGTATTTATCATCTTTAAAACCAAACATTACCTCGACACAAGTGGACGGAGTGGCCCTGCGAGCTAAAGTGTTTTTATTTCTTGGGCCAAGCCAGACGAAAGTTTTTACACGTCTCATGGTATCTCTACAGATACACGTTCTGTTAAAGATCGGATCTATTTATCTAGCTTACATTAAAAATAAAATATGTAGAGCTAAACATTATAGCTTTAAGAAGAGCTAACTCACTGGCATAACGAAATAGCTAGAGCACTGATCCACATACATAAGCTTACATCCCGTAGCTGGAGCGCTAAGCCCGCGGAATGCTTTTCATATCAATCTCTTCGACAGTCTAATGGATCAGAAATAAAGGACTCCAGCTCTGGGCGTGCCGTGTTCCTATTCAATAACGCGGATCAATTTGAAAGGCTCCTGTGATACGATATGCCTCATCCTTATAAGGAGTCAAGAGCGTGTTTACGTTGGCCAACCGTAAGACTTTGCATGTATTGAAGACTTCCATGCTTGATACACGATGGCTGCTTTAGAGTTTGTTTTGTTATGATTACATATATAATTATTATAACTTACATTTTAATGATCTTAATCTATTTTCATTGCGAGGGTAATAAGCGAAGTCGATATTATTTTTTGCGCGCGCACAAATTAAAAATGTCAATTTCGTGCAGACAGCTGAATGAAGGAAAGCGAATATCCGGGGCCAGTTCAATTAGGTAACCTAAAATTACGGATGTTAATTTAACAGTAAAGTAGGTATATTTATTTTTATGTCTGAAAGTTCTTTGATAGATTGGTAAATATCAGCTCTTATGAAATTCAAAATGCCGGCATTTCGCACTGACGAACAGTCTTACAATTTTGCTGGAAAGGCGATAAAGAAAATTTCAATCGATAGCTGCACATAAAATATTGGCATGACCTAATTATTGGAATTTTCTTTAACAAACCTGATTCCAGAACTAATGATCAATGCTGAACTTTTGAACGCGCTATCAATAATTAAAAATGAAGAGGTATTTACAGATTTTGGCAGTTAGGATAAGCGATAAATCAGTAAAAAACGTTATCAATAATTAGAACTGAAGTTGTATTTACAGTTTTTGGGAGTTGGGATAAGTAATAAATTAATAAAATAAACACGATAACATTCGAATTTCCAGTCATCACTGAATTAATTAATACCATCATTGCATTAACGATCATAATTGGACTTGCGATGTTTTTTATAGCATTTTTCTGTGGCCCCGCAGATGCCACACATGGCCGTCTGCCACAGCTCAGGCGAGTGGTAGCACGTTCGCCGCGCCAAAAATTATCGAGGGCGTTTCGGCGGCCATTAAAGAAACGAGGGTGGACGCTTATGAGCCGCCAGTTGAGAATGGAAGGCAGAATCATCTTTGCTTAAAATAACCGATGCTTGGATGCTTATAAAATGCTTTATTAAAATTTGAGTGATACATTGGAGGCAAAAAAAAAAATAATAATAATAAACTCCGGTTGGATAACCGCATGGATTAAGAGTTTAAAAAAGAAATGTCATGTGAACGGAAACACTTGTGAAAACTGATTGATAAAAGAGAACAATGCTACTTACCAGCAATAATAAAAAGACGTTAAATGGACTGACTGCAGATGTAATAGCGTTCGATCACCTAACAAATAGTGTTCGCTGAAACGCAACATGTATTTTGCGCCGGAGATTTACACCGAGTTCGCAGCAAATCGGGAGCGACTTGCGGTTAAAAGAATGATTCATACACTGCGGTAGTCCGTATTTAATTGTCTTCTGAGTATAAATCTTACGGGGGGAATAAGCGAAGTCTTCAGGTACCGTCTCAGAGCGCCTTTTTATAGGCCTTTATAGGGCAAGATTGCCTGGTTTGCAGGAAATATGAAGCGGTTTGCGGAGTACGTGTAACGGATGGTGTGTTCCAGTCGGAGGAATTAACTTCAAAACAGTTGGAAGTAGATTTTTTATAATCAACAACAATAATGAGTATTGTTGTAGTATTGAAAAATTCCCTCTATTTCGTACTACTGATTATACACCTTTGAACTGTTTAACTCAACTCTGAAACAGAATAAAATGGATGAAGCCTTGCGGGTTCGACTGATAATATTTCCAAATGATCCATGAAAAGGGATAAGAATTTCATTTAAAGGCCGATCATCTGCTATACAAGCCATGGACGATGGAAGCAATATTCTATGAAATACTTATTCCAAGCATGACGAGCGAGAAGCTTTAATTCATGAGCTGTTCACTCTAAACTCGAGTAACTCCTAGCACAGGATCTGGACGACTGGTATTTGAACAGTCGAAGCAGACATGTTCCTCGTAATGACTGTAATTTGTGCTAAGAAACGCACCATAATTTAAAACGTCAATGACTCTTTTCCGTCTGAAATCAACCGTAATTTCAGCTCAGTTATTTTTTTCTTTTAATGGAGCTGGGAAATGATGGAAGTTATCGAAAGCTGTAGATGTGAACTCGTATAGTGATGTTCGTCTAACGTACAGTACGAATAACGTAATATGAATTCTCACTAAAACCGCAAGAAGTTCAGCTATGCTGTAGCGAAAAATACACGGTTTATTTAACTTACGTAAATTCGTAGCAATGTTAAAATTATTAATTTTATAGTGACTTACTGGATGTTTGTTTTATTCCGGCTTTCTGTAATTAATCTATTAAAAGAATTAGAATAATAATAATATTAATAAAAGAATAATTCAAACAAATTCGATGACGTGCGTGTTGAAGCTTCAATAGCTCTTCTTCTAAATGAATGTTCAAAATAATGACCAACAAACTTGAGAGTTTAAATTCTGGATTTTAAGTGTTCACTGAAAAAAATCGTCTATTTTCGAGGTGCCAACAACTTGTAGGGTGCGCAGTAACAAGGCTTTAAACGTCCCACTTGAAACAACTGCGATGAAATTCAAGGAAGTGTTTTCATTGCTGCAACAAAGCGACAAAATTGTTAGCAGCGAAGCGAAACGTGATACTCCATGCAGTGAAGCAGCTGTCATTCACTGGACTCCAATTAAAAGGCAAAACATCGTTAGCTGTAATTGGACAGCAGCGCCCCACAATGTCCGACATGACGATGTCCGTTACCGACCGTCAAGTCGACGGTAATCCAGACGGAAGGTAAAATTAATAAACGGAAGAAGTCATAAGACTTGAAGGATATTCATTGACGGGAGAAGAAACTCTTAGATATAAAGTGAAAATAATAGACGGAAAAGGAAATTCTTTAATAAGACATCAGCTGCTCTCGTCATTGACGGTGGCTTGAATTCGTGATACGACATTCATCTATTTCAGGATGAGAAATACTTAAAAAGAATTAAATTTCACAGCACATACATTAAATTTAAATACGTCGTAGAGGCTAGACATTAATTACTGACGGGGGCATAAATACATATTCGGTACTCACTAATATACAAAAATAGACCGTACATTTCGCTTGTTATCATGTTACATTAACGACGCAAAAGAACTTGAAAATTTAATTTCTTACGTTACGTCTGTTAATTTCTTTATTGTAGAACCCAATGTTAACCTAAAAATGTAATTTATTATATCAATTTTGCCACCTTTTTCCCCGGTTGACGCCAGGAAAAACGTAGCGTCTATACTATACTATACTGTCGAAGGAGCAAAGGCTGCGTGAATATTCGAAGGAATTTATACCGGCAGATGGCGTCCGAATGTACAGGGTACGGAGGGACTAAAGCCGTACGTTATTACCGTGAAGTGAAGTAATATCGTAAATCACACTTCACCTTCACGATTGAAAGCATAATATGTGCTTGAATAAATGAATGAGAGTTACCTAAGTTATAGCCATGCTGGATTTAGAGCCGTTCATCGAATACTTAATCCAAAATCATACTGCCAACATAGACTAATGAATTCACTCGTACAAATTTCCTTTTAGCCTTATAATTGACGGACATTTTAGATCGCTTCAGCTCGTAGGGTATGAAAATTTGTCGAGATATTAGGTTTATTGAAAAAGAGTTCAGAACACAGCAGGGGAGAGACAAACTGACTTCTCCCTCCTACATCTAAACACCAATTTAAATATTCAGTAATAGTAATAAATGTAATTTCATAAAACAATTTTAACGCCACTGTTTATGAAATTTTATGAACTTTATTGTTATCTATTTAATTTTTTCCATTTTATTTGAAAATAGTAAATCAAATGCTTATCAAAAGCGGCCGACTTCGAAAAAAATCAACGTATGACTAAATCGTAATATGGACATACGTACTTGAACCCTATTCTATCGTTAGGTCTATATTGCCAGGACATCTGCTTCTTAACACCTAAATCTTAATCCCTATAATGAATATTTGGTAACGATTATAATAGCGAATATAAATAGTGAGAAGCACCGACCAAATTTCATGATCGATATACTATTAAAAAAATTCAATGTATACACAAATGAATCCCTGTCTGAGTTGGTATGACAGCAATTATTGCACAAACCTTTCTTCCACTCGAAATAAATAGCAGCCTGTAAACATTTCTACCTCTATAGGAACTCGTCTCTCTGCCTAAACAGCCGCCATGCGCTTCTGAACTATCGCCTCGTAATCTGAAGAGCCTTCCTCCTACCTCTGCCTGCCGTCCCGCCAACTGATCTCTATCGAAAGGGTATTTCAGTTCAAGTTCTCTGAAAGCTACAGAATCTCCGGCCTGGGTAGGATGTTTTTCAGAGTAAATCTTGAGGCTTTAAAAAAATGTACCTGTATTTCACGATAGCAATCGCGGAAGTTTCTTTGAATTCGTAGTTTTTCGGCGGCCCAGCTGCTGATCCCAATGATCGGCTTCCCATGAATGGTAGGGAAACTTGATATTTTTCCATCCATTACTGCTAGAAGATTGACAGATACTGCGGTGAATGCTGATATTTCAAATGACATGAGCTACACATTTACGACCCTTGGTTCATACTGATATCCAATAATCCATATGTACAATACTCAAAGTTAGTTTTCACGCCTGAAAGTTTTTGGATCATTCGGCAGATAATTTCAGGTCGCAAGTGATGGATATTAATCTTAATTTTTACGCCTGTTCTAACAATCGCGGTTCTATCGACACAGATATCCAGCAACCATATAAATTGTAGACAAGGCCTGGTAGCGTTCACAACGCTCGATATAGTTTACGTAAGTTGGTAAAAAAGTTGCAAGTGTCCACAAAAATAGCTATTAATGATAAGTGAAGAATAGGTTGTGTGTGAGAAGATAGAAATCGTTTGCGTTTAACAGACAGACAAAAGCGTTGCGGAGAGTTTGTCGTCAACAAATTTTGAAGAGCAGATTGCGATCGTGAAACTGCATATTATACCGTATGGGTTAACTTCAAATTTAATGATTTTAATGGTATAAAAAAAACATTTCAGGTTATGCAAGTATTCGCTTTGATGCGAATTATGAAAATGATATATTCAACACGAGTATCTGTGGAGAGAAATGATTCAAGACAACTTTATGCCACTGATTGGTAAATTGCAGATGGGGACGATTACTGATTGATAAATTGCATATCTTTTTATTTACACTTGTATACTTGTATATTGAAGTCTTAGGGCTCTCCTGTGTGTAGATTCTTGACTGCTGCAGGCTTGATGACATCAAACTCTACTCCAGGCTACGAACATCCGTTTCAATTCCATGCACCATCACGGCTGCGCCAAGGCATTAAATTGGATGATGAAAGACGACTCTACAGCCCAGCCTAAAGGCAGTTGTCTTAAATTCAATATTTAATTAAACAGCAAATAGTGTATACTGCAGATTCTCCCGGCCAAGTGAGGTAAATACGATGGGTCGAACCGGCAAAATATTAAACGTTTTGAAATTAGAAATTGATATATGGGTAAAATTGAACCGTTTTGAAAACGTTTCTGGTGACAAAGGCAAAAAATGAATCGCAATCCGTCACGAGCCCAGGGGTTTAAAAACTCTCAAGAAATTTTTAATTGAGCTTATATCGTCCGTCAAATGCCCGAATAACTTGTTACAAGCCGTGTCTAAATTCAATAGTAATTTAATAATCCGGTATTCATACTTCACTTGCCATAATTTACATGACTTCCTTCCGATGAACTACGCTAGATAACCTACGTAGAACTTACTTCAGTTGACTTACTTCAGTTGACCCACTTCATTTGACTCACTTCAGTTGACTCACTTCATTTGACTCACTTTAGTTGACTCACTTCAGTTGACTCGCTTCACATGAAGTAGCAGAAGTAATCGTAACGATACTTATAACCGTATATCTAGCCATACCTATTACTGCTAGTACCGTATGCTTAACTATAATGGTAGATGATAATTATACGGCACCAAACGTCAACAGGCATTTTACATTACACTGTACAGTCAAAAGGTAATAATTAGTTCCTCTTTAATATACCTCGTAGCTTTTCTTAATTGTTGTGCTTAATAATGCAATTTTCTCTCTCCGCAACACTGACATGCAGATTTTGTTGTAAATTCTTGCTACCATGACCCGACTGTACGACGACGAACACAACTGACATTCTTGGGACCACGACCCGACGTGGGACGAAGAATACAAATAACATTCATGGGACCACGACCCGACGTGGGATGACGAATACAAATAACATTCCTGAGACCACGACCCGACGTGGGACGACGAATACAAATAACATTCATGGGATCACGACCCGACGTGGGATGACGAATACAAATAACATTCATGGGATCACGACCCGACGTGGGATGACGAATACAAATAAAATTCCTGAGACCACGACCCGACGTGGGACGACGAATACAAATAACATTCATGGGACCACGACCCGACGTGGGACGACGAACACAAATAACATTCCTGGGACCACGACCCGACGTGGGACGATGAACGCAACTAACATTCTTGGGACCCCGACCCGACGTGGGACGACGAACACAAATGACATTCCTGCAAATAAAATTCCTGAGACCACGACCTGACGACGAGCAAACTACAGCATGTGGTCAGCTATGGATGGAGTTTCAGTCATCGGGGCTTTGGAGCAGGTGTGCTCCCCAGGGGGAGTAATGACACCTCTGTGACAAGGGAGGACTGTGAGTACTCCCTCTTCATAGGGGAGTTACATGAGTGTACATACAGGGAAGAGTAAGGACATCTAACACATAAGGGAATGTATCTCAATTTATTCTAACATTCCATCGTGGAAAGCTATAGTCGATATCAGCTAAGTACGAAATACTTTCCAGTTTCACTGTTGAATTAGCTGTTATTTACCTCAATAAATAAACTAATTACTGGATTAACTAATCTTGAAGCTCTGAAGCCGGTCTACGGCAGAGCAAAAATGCATGCGTCTGTCATGAGTGAGTTTGTTGACAAATTGTACGGCAAGAAAATGTCTTTAATCACATCAAAGACCTTAGGTCAATTAAAAGTCTAAACCGATGTAATAGAATGTGGCGAGCTATAAGTTTTCATTACTGCGTGAAAATATTCTTCCATTTCATTAATAGAATAGAACAGAAAATTGTAAATATAACGAAAAAATTCACTCAAGTTGCACTACATTAAACTCTCAAAAATGGTTATTTATAAAAAAATCCCTGACTGAACCAATGACAAATAAGATTCACGTCAAATCTGTTAGTAGTGAAATCCTGTATTGATCATTTTCTTAATATGAGAGAATAATTTTTCCCTGAACATAAAGCACTCATTCAATGAATGAATTTACTCATCTATTGAGTACCCTAACAACATTAGTAGTAACTCGAGCCATTTCCTGACGTTATAACATCGAATCTTTCACTGGCGCCGAGCGCTCAGATTGAATCAGAACGCGTGCGTGTCGAATGACTGCGGGCGCTGTGTCGTCGCCCGCCTCGCTGGCCACAAAAGAACAGATAAGAGACTGCGGAATCATGTTTCTGGCTCCTCGGCAGTCTCTGGCACGTCATAGTCTCTGGCTCGTCATAGTCTCTGGCTCGTCATAGTCTCTGGCACGTCATCGTCTCTGGCACGTCATAGTCTCTGGCATGTCATCGTCTCTGGCACGTCATAGTCTCTGGCACGTCACAGTCTCTGGTACGTCATCGTCTCTGGCACGTCACAGTCTCTGGTACGTCATCGTCTCTGGCACGTCACAGTCTCTGGTACGTCATCGTCTCTGGCACGTCACAGTCTCTGGTACGTCATCGTCTCTGGCACGTCACAGTCTCTGGTACGTCATAGTCTCTGGCACGTCATAGTCTCTGGCACGTCATAGTCTCTGGCACGTCGTCGTCTGTGGCACGTCATCGTCTCTGGCACGTTATAGTCTCTGGCACGTCGTCGTCTCTGGCACGTCATCGTCTCTGGCACGTCATCGTCTCTGGCACGTCATAGTCTCTGGCACGTCATGGTCTCTGGCACGTCGTCGTCTCTGGCACGTCATCGTTTCTGGCACGTCAT
>NW_025931099.1:86662-89522 GCF_000764305.2 Hyalella azteca
TCTTGGGTCCAGAATGTCGTCTTGGGTCCAGAATGTCGTCTTGGGTCCAGAATGTCGTCTTGGGTCCAGAATGTTGTCTTGGGTCCAGAATGTCGTCTTGGGTCCAGAATGTCGTCTTGGGTCTCATCCTCTCTTGCCTTCTGTCAACTCATTAGCTTGCAATAGAGCGAGATTTGATCTCAAATTTCACTAGGCTCAGCCTTTATAGCTAACAAGTGTATACCGTTGTTAACGTGAAATTTAGATAATAGATGATGAAGAATGTATTGAATTAGATCTTCACTGTGAACATAGCTCCAAGTTGTTATATTCTAATTTTCATTTATAGTTATTTCCGCTCTGCTTTTCAATGTTATCTTATTTCACACGACGTGAAACGGTTTGTTGCCGAACTGAATTAATAAACATGAATGTCTGGAAAAAATTCTTGTGAATGCATTGAAGCTCAACGAAAATGTGATGTTTGTTGTTTGATTTCAATTAATTTGAAGAGCTTCTGAATGTACCAAGCTTAACGTAAGTTTACTAATTGGGCTTTGAAGTAATTAAAAATTTATCATCCTTTCACCTTTATAAAAAAACAGTGTATATGCTGGCACTGTTCGTGGATCTCTAGATACATTCAAGGGACTCTTTATCTCCTTGGTTTAGATCGCAATACCCATTGAGAAAACTAAATAGTGCGCTGCTTCATCATGCTCTGTTCAACTACATTTCTCCCTGTTCAGCTATATCTCACCCTGTTTACCTACATCATGTACCGCGAACCTACAACGTTCAGCAACATCATACATTGTGCAGTTACATCGCACAACAACATATCGCGCGCATAGACGGCATCTCACAACAGCTATCGATAGAGCGTCAGATAAAATTAGCCTGACAAACTGGTGGGCTTGAGATAAGACTTTATTGGACATTTGTTATATTCGGCGACCCTTTAGCCGTCACATCGAAGAGCAAACAGATGTTGTGCAAGCGACCGGGGCAGCAGGCTACAGCCCTGAGGCGCCCGTCAGGAATGAGATGCCCTGTGTAGACATGACCACGAACACTGAACACATGGAGACAAGATGAATTAAAAGTAAAGTGTGTCAATTCATTTGTGATGTATGTTTCATGACATGGTTGTGTTTCTTTTTTGTTTTGTTTTTATTTGTTATTGGTTTCGTATTGTTTTAAGTGGGGCCTGTTGTGGAGCAAGAATTTATATCATCTTATTTTCTATCTATTGCTTTATTGTTTATCAATTATTTTTCCATGCGCTTTCGTTTCCGATTCTTCTGTTTACAATGAGGTTTAAAGGTTTTAAAATAACAGGCCGATAATTTTAGGAGTGATTGGAGTAAACTTTCTATAGAAAATAAATGTGCTGCGGAAGGAAAATGTCATTCCTTCCTTCCATCATCGATTATTAAAACAATGAATAAAAAGTTTTCAGCGTTGGCAGCATCTAAATGAATGCAGCATCTACAGAATTCATGATGCGTCTTTTTCACGATGAACCATTAATTAAAAAATACATTCAATTCTAATTTTACTCATATAGCACATTCCATATTTCTCCTTTCTCACGTTATGTCTCATGACCTTTTTTTTATTCTATATAGTTATGAAGACTTGCTGCCACATGCACGACGCTGATCTCATGCAAGTCCAAGCATTAGTCACGAGCTCGAGGAAGTAAGCTCTCAAATTTGCTATCGACCTTTGCATTGAGAAAGTTCAACTTACGCGACATGAATAACAAAGTTATTCTTACATGGCGATCCAGCGATAGCGATGAAACATGTGCCTCCGTGCCGCGATAACTGTTTCTTTTTGGATCTAACTTCCCTATTGAATTTTCTGGCCGGGTTTTCGGTGGCCATTAAACAGCCAGTTGTGTCCCTCATGTACAATTGATGTTCTGGTTACGTTAATTTTATTTTATTATCGTTTGACAATAAAATAGGCATTGTTCGATGCCCCAACTGCATAGTACTGTTTGATACAAAACTTAATGTTGTTTTCTTTAGGCATGGTTTGATGCCACAACTGTACAATAGGCAGAATTTGATGCTACAAGTGCACAATAGACATGATTTTTTATGCAGCAACTGTATAGTGTATAAAAATGATAATTTCATGCCACATCTGTACAATAGGAATGATTTGACCCAGTCACTCAGAGTTTGTTGTTCGCGGTTCGTTGCATAGTAAGATCCTGATAAGAAAATGTGTGTAACAAAAGCAAGGCAATTGTATTGTATTATTTTTCGCTGCATAGAAGCATAAAAACTTCATTTTGCAGGGCACAATACAAGACTGCTTGCTTCATGGTTTCCATTTATGGTACAAATGGGAAGAAGAATGGCTTTTACAGCTGATACGAATCATTATATAAAATAGCTCTCTAATTTTACGAACATGACATTTCGTGCGGGCCGTGTTTTCTATTTGTAGCTGCACAAAGTATATTTTTATTATGCACATATTTTTTTCAAAAGACCGGCACAAATTGGGAGGTGAATAGAACAATCACATCGATCGAGGGTCAGTGTCACACAAGTAGGTTTGGCCTGTTCTGCTTGAACATTCTTAGCTTGTATTCTTTTTCACACAAATCTCCACTCAACGTACTATACATTTATTGTCGAGCTGAATAGGCATTCAACTGTTTAGGTACACGTAGAGACTCTCAGGTTACAGAGACTTGACAAGACATTTCACCACTTAGAGAAATTTGTCTTAGGACGATACATTCCTCACATTCTCCTGGTCTTCAGACCAGCGTCTATATTGTCTGTTTCCTTTAGAATGACGGACGCCTGAAGACCGCGCGCTGCGTTGTGCGCTCGACGATAGACAGATGAAGGCA